>NC_086189.1:20627311-20778122 GCF_023053635.1 Elgaria multicarinata webbii
TATATGGGTCTACTGGGGAAATCAAGTTTCTAAGTTTTTATCCTCAGGGCTGGGCAAGCAGTTTGTCAGAAGTCATTGGAAGAAGTGAGAAGCGGCTGCCGAGGCCATTAAAATCCCAAACACTCCGCCGTTGCCCCCAAGTGTTCTAGCTCACGACCTGGAAGATGCTGTGGGGTTAAGAATCGCTGTTCTAGGGCAAGAGGATATACTGCACCTTTACAGTAAGTCGACATTCGAGACTACGTCCCTGGCTCGGTTCTAACACATCCGGAATTGCTGTGTTGTTGTTTTGAAATGGACACAGAATGCAACTTGGAGGCCACCGGCTGCCTCTGGATTGCCCCAAATGATGGCTCATTGCCATTTCTGGACAGCAGAAGCTCTAGCACCCACCCTTGCCCTGTATTCTGTAGGGGAAAGGACCTGGGTGTTCGTGTCACAAGACTGTTTTCAGGGGACACTGGGGGGATATTTTCGTGCCTTCCTCTTTGGACATCTTTTGTCAGCAAAGATCTTTTCAGGCTGCAATCCTATGCACACTTACCTGGGAGTAAGCCACACTGAAAATGGCAGAACTTACTTCTGAGTAAACATGTATAGGATTTTGCTGCATGAAACATCTTTTGGGGGAGGAGCAGAGCTGTTTAACCTGTTATATAAAGTCCTTAATTGCTTAGTCACATAGTCTAATCAGTGGAGGAATGGTTTAACACGTTTGCATTGCATCCAAATTTCACACTCAACAGTTTTTTGGGATGCTAAAGGAGATAAGAGAACTTACGGCCCTAATAAACAAAAGTCACCACACATTACCTTACATTATATTTCAAGGTGACCTGATTTCATCCCTTATTACTGTCATAAAGTAGATCCCAAAGTACGCTAAAAAAGCTAGAACTCTTCATCCAGAGCCCTGGTGATTAACAGCTCCCCTTCCCAACCAAAGTCTAAGTTCTCTTGAAGTCCCTGAGAGACTGCCTACGCCTACGCAAGCCTGCACATGTCTTAGGATCCTCGGGAGACCCCTTCTTTGGAGACCACCGCCTTCAAAGGCACATTTGGTGAAGGCATGAGGCAGGGCCTTTTCCGTGGCTGCTCCCAGGCAATGAAAATCCCTCCAAGAGAGGCCCGTTCACTCTGGCAGGCAAAGAAGGCTGGATTCAAGAAGGCCTCTGGCGTTTGGGCGTTGTTTTCATTCCCTTGTCATTGTGTTTTTAATTGTTGTTTAATGGATTTGTTCATCTAGTTTTATTTGTTATTGTATGAAAGCTGCCTTGAGTGCTGTTTTCCTCGGTAGAAAGGCGGGGTACAAATCAAATGAGATCAATAAGTAACAAGCTCATTAACCCGCCACTTAGTCGCTCACAGCCCGGAGACTTTGCCCGGTGTCAGCCCTTGGGCCGTCCGAATCCTTGAGGGGAGCCTGCCAGGAGGGCTGGGCTTAGGGGTCCTGTGACTGTGACCTGTGTGGGGATCACTAGCGGAGGGAATTAGGTGGCTGCACATCGGGGGGCAGCCAGAGGGCCGTTGGGGGGCTGCAGGTCGTGTCCCCTGGAAGAGGGAGAGGCGTGTGCCCAGCTCGGTGGACTGAGACTGCTCTCATTGCCGATGAGGCAGTTTCTCTGAAGCAGGCCTCCTCAGCTGGGACACGGACGATCCCAAAAGAAGGTGCTTCACGTCCAGCTAATGGATGAGGTCAGCGTCTCATCAGCTCTACCGGGAGGCCAGGCCAGACATGGACTCATCCCACCGTGCCTCCATTTTTAGCCCAGGCAGACATTCAGCTCTTGTTCCCTGTTTCCACCGTCCTCTACACCGCTGGGATCCCGCCAAGGTGGCGGCCTGGGATCTGCCCCTCTTCTACTCAGGTGGCCAACCATTTTGATGGATCTCCAACAGCAGCCTGGCAGACAGCACCACTTCTCCTCACCCTCCGGAGTCTCCCTGGCAAGAAGAAACTATGCCTGCTCCTTTTCTGCCTGCTGCACTTGAGCATACAGGCAGGAGCAGGGCCAGGGTGGGGGGAAGCCTCCAAACGCACCAAAACACAGGCAGGCTGAGGACGAATGGCCCACTGCACATCAGCAGCTTGCAAAATGATTCAGAGTCTTTGTCGGGCCACGACCTCAGAAAGCAACAACCAAATGACGAGCAAAGGGAAGTAAAAAGTTGCCCCGTGCTCTAAGGCCTGCGTGCTGATCCTGATCTCAACTCCAGGCAGCACTGAAAAGTCTTCCAGACTCTTCTGAAGGCTGGCACGGAAGGGACAATGCACAAGTCTTAAAAAGCAAAACCCCTTTCCTCAGACCAATGGCATTCACGGGGCTGACTCGGGTGCAAGTTCCTTTGATGAAAGCGGGACTTCCTTCTGGCTCAATTCCCACAGAATCGGATGGGAAGCCGAGGTATGGGTGCAGCCTGCACACTGCTCAATGACTGCCCCTAGTGGAACGCGTTCGGTGGGTTGCCTCCCACGCCCCAAATGCTTGCCAGCTCCCTTTGCGAAGGGCTTCTTGCCTTGCCTGTCGGAGGTGCCCACCCACTTACCTTCGGCACGGCCTTCCTGCCCTGGACTAGCGGGGTCGTCGGCCTCATCTGGCTCTCCAGCTACGCCAGAGGAGCGCAGGGGCAAAGGTGCGTCCAGACCGCTTACCTGGCTTTGTGGGTTCTGTTCCCTTGAGAGCTGTTGGCCGAGGCGTTGGCGAAGGGGGTCTCTGACGAGGCATTGAGGTTTTTGTCATGGGTCAGTTCCATGAAAGTGCCGTTGATGGCGTACGTCAGCACCTCGTCGTTATCGTCATACTCCACGTAAAGGCTGTCCATGTGGGACCCCACAGAGTTGATGGGGCTCCTTGGAGAAAAGATGCTGTTTGTGGTCTTGTTCCGGACGGCTTCTTTGGAGTCGGACGTCTTGTCCAAAAGTTTATAGGTGATGGCATTTTCTGAAAGGAATTCTTTAGATGCTACTTGGGAGTCGAATTCTCTCCCATTTCCTTCCACCATGTAATTGGATTTGGTTGCGTTTGAATCTGGAGCAGGAAGCAAAATAGGAAAATCAAAGATAACTGGGAAGTTATAGAAACTGAAACATACATTTGTAAATATTCACAATTTGGCCAAGCAGTTTGGAAAATTTCAAATTAAAGGTCTTTTATACCTCAAGATGTGGCTGTTTTAGAGATGTTTGGTCTGACTTTACTGTTTGGATTGTGTTTTCAGGTATCAGACCTGAAATCTCATCAGCCATCACCGCCAAGTGCTAAGGGCCACTACATGGAAAGCAATTGCAGTTGGAACAAAAATGGGAAATGGCACAGGAGGCCATCTTTGGGGGAGAAGGGCAGCCAAATCTGGGCGCCTCAACATGAGCACACACCACTGCTTTCTCCTAGGGCTAAACACCCAGTGATTTCAACTTCAAACATCCAAATATTCTGAGAGCAGCTGGAGAATATTCAACATGAAAGGAGAACTACTGAAGACAATTTAATTTATCTGTACAAAATAAAGCACAATTTAATATGGAAACAAACATAAAGAATATAAAGCTAGTCAAAGTTCTCCAATATAAATTGCTAAACACAGCTTAAAATTCTGGCCACAACAGTGAATGATGGATATTAATCTGTGTTCCCAGAGTTTCTGTGTTCAGTGGGGAAATCGGCTTTGAGCCCCAGATCTCCTCCTCCTCCTCGTCCTCCTCACCTTCGGTCTGCGCACCCTTCAGGGCTGGATCACACTCATTGGTTTCTGTCTGTCCACAGACTTCATTGGTCTCTTGGAGTTTGCTCAAGTCCAAGTCTTCAGTTGGGTCTTGCCTGCCAAAAACCTGATTCTTCACGTGAATCTTCTCTTTGGAGAGAGTCCCAAAGAAGCTTGCATTGTGCTGAACAAACCCCAAAGGCTCTCCTCCATCCAGCTCTCTGCTTTCTTCGCTCTCTGATTCAGAGAAGGTGTAGTAAATAGGCTGCATGCTTTCGGAGTGTGGCCTCCTCAGAAGGATATACTCGTACGTGATTGATGGGCTCTTACCGTTTTGGTTCCAAACCTGGAGTGGGTGAGTGGGAAGAAATAAGAGCCATGTAGTTATATAAATATTATAGCAGAGCAAAACAGGTCAGGCTTCCAATAGCAGAATGAAACCATGACTACTACAGAACACAGTGAACATGCAAGGCTTTTTATCTGCAAGAAACCCAGGCTAAGAGGAAACTTATTTGGCTCCATCTGTTTCCTAGGCAACATTTATTTATTTATTTATTTATTTATAATAATTAAATACTGCTCCATATCTGAAATACATTCTGGAGTGGTGAACATAGGAATAAAACCATTAAAAGATTTTTTAAAAAGAAGATTAAATAACCAATTCAAATTGATCAATTTAAAAGGAAGTACCAATAAAAAACAGTGACTCATCAGTTGAGGAATGCTGCCTTGAAGAGTTGTTTTCAGGAGGCGTCAGAAACAATTTTATTTATTTATTTATTTATTTATTACATTTTTATACCGCCCAATAGCCGAAGCTCTCTGGGCGGTTCACAAAACAACACAGTGTTGGCACCTGCCTGACCTCCAGGGGGCGTGATTTCCAAAGAGAAGGGGCCACCACACTAAAGGCTCTTTTCCTAGTGGACTCTGATCGGGCATACGTCCATTTGGAGCCACGAGGAGCATGCCTCTGGTGACCTCAAGTTGGTAAGGGAGAAGGTGCGCTCTCAGATATCCTCTCCACCTATTCCTTGTGCCCCCACTTTGCAGCCCAGGCTCTCCAATGCATCCATAGCTGTTAATTGCCTCTGTACCCTGAGTAACTCTTGTCACTGAGCCTACTAACACATTTAAACATTCCAAGAACAAATAAGTCCAGACTTAGCAACCTCCCTCAAAAACCGTATCAAAAATACATCTAAATTTGCATATTTTGTGAGAACACACAATGCATATTTTGAGGGAAACGTGTAAAAAATGTGAACTTTTCTGTGGATTAAAACAACAGCAAAAACCTAATTCATAGATTAATTCAGAAACCAAAAGGAATGGACTTTGGGGACTTTAGAACATGTGAAAGTGATATGGATCAGAAGTAGACTGATTCACTTATCTGTACTTCTTGGGGGGAAGGGACAGAGGTGTGTGTGTGTGTGTGAGAGAGAGAGAGAGAGAGAAAGAGAGAGAGATATTCTCCATTTTAGCAAACTATCAGCAAAACATATAAAATTCAATCAAGGGAAAATATTTGCACCTTCCAGCATTGACCACCTGCCACTAAGTACCCCATCTGCACCATGATATTTAAGCCCTGATTGGTTAGCCCATACTTACCATGATATTTAAGCCCTGATTGGTTGGCCCTTGTGCCACAATGTATTCTATGCCCGTCTCATAAATGTCCATCGGCCTCCTATATTTGAAGATGGTCCCTGCAATGTTGAAGTTTTTGGGGCTGTCTACTCTGAAGTTCCCATTGAAGTAGTAAAAGCCAGCTTCATCTGCAACAGCTGTGGAAGTCAATAAAGAGAGATAAAGACTAGATCCCTCGTGTCTCTCTCAGGTTAATTTCCAGAAAGTGTACAAAAAGCCCCCATAAAGACCCACCAATAGCTGCTACCCTCTAAACCAGGGATAGGGACTTTCAGTCTCAGAGCCCAAACCATTCCTCCTGGGGTTCCCCAGATGTCCCAATTCCTCCCACCACGGATCGCTTGGTGGAGTCCCAACAGTCGTTCCCCCATCCTCAAAGGCTGAGCTGCCTCTCCTAAGGCTTCATTACTG
Organism: Elgaria multicarinata webbii; assembly: GCF_023053635.1. Lineage (NCBI taxonomy): Eukaryota > Metazoa > Chordata > Lepidosauria > Squamata > Anguidae > Elgaria > Elgaria multicarinata. The sequence continues at coordinate 20,633,087 of NC_086189.1, forward strand.
GCAGTAGAAGCTTTGGTCCCGTCCCTCTTTCTTTGGCCCCGCCCACTGCTGGGTTGTGGCCCCTAAGTGCTTCTCCAATGTGGGATTTGTCCCTTGGGCTGAAAGAGGTTCAGTCCCCACCCCCACACGAAACATTGAATGATCCCCTCCCTGCATTGCCACTAGTGATGTTCAACAGCTGATTGGCACAAGCATCAGAAAGCAAGCCAACACTGCAACTTCCATGATGGAGAGGAAGGTTGGAAGTGGTGAAGGAAAATCACACACCAGGTCTAGGAACAGGAGAGATATCAGCAGAAAAAGAGGATCCAGGTAAGAGAGTTGGCCAGGAACCAAATAGGGCATCATGAATCCAAGGAGGCCAAGGTGAGACTGATTCCCACATGCCAATTATGCTGAAATAATCTTTCAAATACACACTTTTATTTGCATAGAAACACAATTTTTAAAACAATCCTGTTCCACTTGCTCATGATCCCAGGCATCATACATACCCAAAACATCCGCAGATTTCTTCCGTTCAACTATTTGGATATCTCTTGCTCCGGCAGGAATGTGAGTCACCAGAGAGTAGCCTGCAGAAAACTGTATTAATGAATGAAAGGGAAACTTTGCAACAGCAACAAGAGCCATAGCTTTCCATATTCAATGTTCTGATCAGCAATATCAACACTTCTAACTCAGGAACAGCCGGCGGATGCTCTCAGGTAGAGGGTTGCTCGTGTGTTGTGAGCAGGCGGCATGGCGAACAAGGGGTGCTGTGGAGCTATTCCCACTTCTCTTCCTTAATGGTTCTATTTTTTTCCTGGTAAGAAAGTGGAAGAGGACATTCCCTGGACCTCCCTAAAAAGCCTCTCCTGGAAGTACCTAGGGCTGGCTAATTGAGGAATCTTTCGTTGACTGGCCATCTGCCCTTTGAAATTTGTTTTTCAGACCAGTAACATCAGCCATTCAGATAATATGTGTGAATTTGTGTGTGGTAGACAGGAAGGAAAACTGTAGCAAGACCTTCCATTCCCTGGGGTGGGTGGGTGTATAGCCCAGAATCACAGAGCATCAAGATCATTTGTCAGTGGTGTCCATGGATGATCAGTCACCTGGGACTTCTGGGACGTCGTGGGCTCTCTCACACTAGAGGCCTTCAAGAGGCAGCTGGACAACCATCTGTCAGGGATGCTTTAAGGTGGACTCCTGCATTGAGCAGGGGGTTGGACTCGATGGCTTTGTGGGCCCCTCCCAACTCTACTATTCTATGATTCTGTGACGTGAGAGGAGGGCTTTGCCCTGGTACCCACAGCTCCATAATGGCCTATCTGGTTCTTGCTTTGGGGTAAAAAACACAGGAACGTAAGAAGGGCACACCCTCCAGCCTTACCAAGGTGTGAGTTCCCCTTTCTGTAACTCCCGGTCACATGGGCACAGCTGCTTCCATTCCCTTGGCAGACGCCACATTTATCCAACGTGTGGGTCGAGAAGAGAACCCCATCACATCCAATGGGCTAGAAACAGTGTGAATAGAGTGTTGAGGGCCAGGAAAGGGGGTGGCCTCAGCAATTTCAAGAAATCTACTGACAATATGGTTGTTATAATGTTTAACAACCTCACATTTTCCAGACACGCAAACCCCTCGGAAATCAGAGTATTTGCAAGATGTCCCATCCCGGGCCAGGACCATGAGCTGCCGTTGACCATCGACAGTTGTGCAATGGAGATCACATGGCTTGCTGGAGATGTGGACATAGTCATCTGAAGAGAGAAGGGCACACAACGCTGACAACATTCGCCACGCACCACAGGGGCTTCTATAGCATCACTCCCCAAATGCCCATCGAGGTGTAGAGGAATTGCACAGGGAAGAAGAAGAAGCAGAAGAAGCAGAAGAAGAAGAAGAAGAAGAAGAAGAAGAAGAAGAAGAAGAAGAAGAAGAAGAAGAAGAAGCAGCAGCAGCTCAAAGTATTTTTCAGTAAAAGGAATAGGGGGGAAATGCCATGCTGAAATTGTTAGTTTCAACTTGAAAACGGAAACTGGTGGATATTGGCTGCCTACTCATTAATCACAATGGTTTGCCTTTTCAAAAGCAGCTGTTTCAGCTGTAAAACACTGCTTTCGGCCAGAGAAAGAGGTGGGTGGCATCCTTTGCAAATCAGACCAAATCTTGTAAAAGAACTGTCTTCCCATAGCAGAGACATTTATTCAGTGCAAAATCTCCTTTCTTTCTTTTAAGAAGGGCCTTGTGTGTTGTCAAAACCACACAAAGAAAGCACTTCTTGTTTACCAGGGTATAGCGGTTTCCAGTGATATGTCCGTCCGTTGTACACATGAGAGTTGAAGGATGAGCACTGCTCCTCCCGGAAGCTCCTGGTGTTCGGGGGGCACAGCTGGAAAAGGAGAGAGAGAGAGAGAGAGAAGCGCAGCCCAGTGAAAAGGGGCAATGTGTTCCAGGCGCCTTTTTCGGCAGTCGGCAGTGACCCTGCACATCCACTGACTGGCTGACAATAAAGAAGAGCCCAGACCCCTGGACAGTTAGGTCAGCCTGCACTATGGCATGGATCCAACAGTTCCATGGTGCGCCAATGACTGCTGCCCACACCCGCAATTCCCCTCCTCCCCCCCAAAACGTTTGGGTGACCCTCGACAAGACACACAGAGCCAACGCTTGGGTGATGGACCTCTGGTCTTGCCCCTCACACAACAGGGGGGCCACGGGAATGGATACCCTCAGCCAGGCAAGGATTCGTAGCCTTCCCATCCTGTACTGCCTTCTACTCCTTTCTTTCACATAGGGGCAAAAAGCACCCACCTCTTTCTGTAATTCTTCTTTCCTAAGCCTGGCTCTGCCTTAATTGTGTGAAAGGGAGAATGAAGGAAAGCTACCCTGCATAAAGAAAATCTGATTTCTGTAACTAGTACAATTAGGTCAGCCTGCATACTCCTCTTTGGTTTCCACAATTCCTCCTCCTCCTCCTCCTCCTAATTAACGAGCTCTGCGTCGCACGTTGCCGTCGCCCACTGGAGACCTGATGGAGGCCTCTGGAGAGAAGCACCAGCCATTGCTGACCTATTTTAAAACCGGCCTCCTCAGCAGTCATACGGGTTAAACCAAAACACTCCCTAGGACACCATAAGGATGCTCGCTGGTGTGAAACTTCCTCCTGCTAAGCTTCTCCCGCTCTCATTGTAAACGCACACACACACACACACACACCCTGATCTCTCTCAACAAAACCACAAGAACATTATCTTACTTGTACTTTGCAGAGCTGGTATCTTTTGGATGTCCCAGTGCATGTTTTGTTAAGAAAGCCTGTCACCGACTTCCTTCTGAAGATAGAAAGAGGAAGGGGAATCATTTAAAGGAAAAACCACAACATCTACGTTGCGCTTTGTCAGTGAAAGTAGTGCCTTAAATGGCTATGCCGAGATTCATCCGTCTGCCATATTTACACGTCTAGCACTTGCCGAATTTTGAAGCCGTGCTTAATTGTCCCACTTCCAATGTTTTTATTCATATATTCCCTCCAGGCACTGCACCGCTGTTCCCCACAGCCACCGCTGGAGACGTTCGGCCCCTGGAGACATTTCCACTCCCTTGCCTTCCCCAGCTGTCCTTTGGCGTGGGACAGAATTTCGCAGCAGTCTGGCCTTCGCAGGAGAGAGCCATCCTGTCCTCCCCCATTGCAAGGTGTCCTGAGGGCGAAACCAGAGCCTCCAGCAGCAGCAGCAGCAGCCACTGGCAGGTGCTGTGACTCCTCTGTATCGACAGCAAGCCAGGCTGTCGCTGAGGAGCTCCGTTTCACCGCTATCCTTACGGTATTGCCTTGACCCGCCTTGGCTTACGCCTCTCCCTTTGGTTCTGGAAGGCTGGCTGAGCAGATGGCGGTTACCTCTGCTGGAGACAGTGCCTCTCCTGGGACTTGACTCCTGCCCCACACGTCCGGGTGCAAGCCGTCCACTTGGTCCACTCTCCCCACCACTGAGCTGTGGTGTCAGCTCCTTCTTCAAGGCTGTTGGACGCTTGTGTGTTCTCCTATTTGCCATTCAGGGAAAATGGTGGCACGGAAGAAAGAGAGGTTTTGAATATGTATTTTGGCAGAGGCGAGAGAAGCCCCTCAGGAGTTTGGATTCAAACCGTGACCTCTCAGGGGGGCTTTTTCTGTTTGGCTCTGGTTTGGGCCCACCAAGGTTGGTTCTGCCTGCCTGCCTTTCCCAAAGCTTTTGACAAAGTGCCCCATGATATTCTGATTAACAAACTAGCTAAAAGTGGGCTAGTTGGATCAACTATTAGGTAGACCCACCGTTGGCTACCGGATCAGACTCAAAGAGCGCTTATCAAGGATACCTTCTCAAACTGGGTGGAGGTAACTAGGGCTCAGTCCTGGGCCCAGTGCTCTTCAACATTTTTATTAATGATTTGGACAAGGAGGTGCAGGGAATGCTTATCAAAACTGCAGATGATACAAAATTGGATGGGATAGCTAATACCCTGGAGGACAGAAACAAGGCTCAAAATGATCTTGAAAGGCTTGAGCGCTGGGCTGAAAACAACAGAATTAAATTTAACAGGGATAAATGCCAAGTTCTACACCTAGAGAAAAGTAACCAAATGCACAGTTACAAGTCAGGGGACACTTGGTTCAGCAATACTACAAGCGAGAAGGATCTTGGAATTGTTGCAGGGCTGCATTCATAGAAGCATAGCTTCCAAATCGTGTGAGGTGCTGGTTCCCCTTTATTTGGTGCTGGTTAGGCCTCATCTTGAGTACTGCATCTAGTTCTGGGTGCCACACTTCAGGATGGATGCAGACAAGCTTGGGGGGGGGGTGTTCAGAGGAGGGCAACCAGGATGTTCAGGGGTCTGGAAACAAAGCCCTATGAAGAGAGACTGAAAGAACTGGGCATGTTTAGCCTGGAGAAGAGAAGATTGAGGGGGAGACATGATAGCACTCTTCAAGGACTTGAAAGGTGGTCACACAGAGGAGGGCCAGGATCTCTTCTCCATCTTCCCAGAGTGCAGGACACGGAACCCAGATTCTGGCTGGACATCAGGAAAAGACTTCCTGACTGTTAGAGCAGTACAACAATGGAACCCATGACCTAGGGAGGTGGTGGGCTCTCCCACCCTAGAGGCCTTCAAGAGGCAGCTGGACAGCCACCTGTCAGGGATGCTTTCAGGTGGATTCCTGCATTGAGCAGGGGGTTGGACTCCGTGGCCTTAGAGGCCCCTTCCAGCTCTACTATTCTAGGATTCTATGAACCACAGTTGAATGGCTGAAGTCAGGAAGACCTCATAGAAGCCGCTGTGAGGTCTTACTGCTGCAAAAGCAAGCACAGAAAGTCTGGGGAGCAGAGGAGGTGCCATTCCCAGCCCTCCCAGCAGAAGGGGAAGACGGCCCAGCGAGACATTGGGGCACCCCATGTCTGGGGCTTGCCACCACAGCCAGGCACAGCTCAGCCTGCTTTGCAGGCACAGTCTGCTCTGCACCCAAAGCTGCCAGTTCCTGTGACCCACTCACCCCCCCACTTGATGAGTTTAGGGAAGGGGATCTCGGCAGAGACCCCGGCAGCCGGGCCTGTGCCGCATCACTATAATCGGGAAGCAGTGACGGTACAAGGAAGGGGGAGGCGTGGCCATGGGCACGTGTCCCTCCCCCACCTCTGGAAGTGCCAGGAAAAGGAAGGTGGGTTGTTTGGGGTTGTATTCTGAATAGTCTGGATAAAACAAGAATTGCCGCCTGTCAGGCATCCAAATGCTGTCCATGGAACATTGACGAACGGGTCCCTCTGTAAAAGGAGCCTTCACCTGTGATCTCGCCAGGACCAGGTTCCCCACGAAGAAGGCCACTGCCAGGGCCCCGCTCAGGGGAGCGCTCATGAAGACGTGGTCACTGCTCCACTTGGCGATCGGCATCCTAACAAAGCAAGAGGCAAAGCACAAACTTTCCACAGAGGCTGTGCAGGGAGGTGCTCTGCAGGTTGGAGCCAGGGAAGCAGCCCAGAGGGCGCCTCCCCCCAAGCCCCACTGAGGCATCTCGGGGGGTCGGGTTGGGGCTCACTTTCAGGTTTCCGGGGGAGAAATCTGCCTTAGAAGCAGTGCAAACGAACAACTGCACCCAGCACAGCGGAAGCCCCTTCGGCTGTGCTGCCAGTGATGGCTGCTGCTGCCCTTGGCCGGGTGTTCAGACAGCGCTGTGATCAAAGTACTGCAATGCATGAGCCCTGGCTGTGCAGAAATGAATGTTTGGCAGGAAAGCTACAATCCTAAACACTCTTGATCATCAGCAGTAAGTCTCCTTGAACGTGGTGGGGCTTCCTTTTGAGGAAACCTGCTCTGTCAAAGTCCAGGTTTGATTGCTATGGGTGGCGGACTGAGCTGCTAACTGTCCCAGAGATTCAGCCAGGCTCAGGAGCAAAGGCCAGGCACGCCACGGTCTAGGGAAGAGCAGGGCTATCGGGGGACTTCAAGGCAGGGATCTGGTGTACAGGCCTCTGTCCAACCCTTTGTGCCTAGTGCAGGAGGGTCTGAGCCTCCGGAGTACAGCTGCTGCAGAAATGCCGTAGTCATGAGGAGAGTTACTCCTGAGTATCTCTTTACACACAAGGAGCCCTTATTCCTCAGGCAGGCATTTCTGCATCTGGCCAAGCCGGCACCTGTAGGTACCTGCACTCCCTGGGGCTGGGGTGGGTGGGCACTGGACGGCTGCCTCTGGGTTCAAGAGGGGGCTGCTCCCCTTCTTGTGAGGGGTCAGCTCAACAGGGCCAAGACCCTCCTGGTCTGCCCGAAGGCCTGCCGATGTTCCGCTTGAAAGAGAGAGAGAGACCAAGTCTTCTGCCAAGGAAGAGGGGATAGACAGTGAAATACAGATTTACGCCAAACAGGGACGGGGCTTGGATCCGGCCCTCCCTGCCCGCTCCCCTGCCTTCACCTCCATTGAGGTGGGAAGTGGGCAACCGCTGTGTGGCCAGCCAGCCCTTGGGGTGCCCCACATTCACAGCCACCTTGGATCCTGGCCTCCTCCGTGTTGCCGCACGTGAGCAAGGTGCCCGCTTCCTCGGAAAAGCCAGGCTCCAAGCAAGAGGGAGGCCCGTCCCCCCTCCCAAGCTCCCCAACCCCCCTCTCTGGTTTTGGCTGGCTGGAGCGAGAATTTCCTGAAAGGCTGCTCATCTCTGGCGCTCACTCACCGCCAGGCGTGGAGAGGCTACATTTTCCAAACTGAAATGGATTATTAGATTAATCCTGCACAAATTCCCTTCTCCTTCCCCCTCCCAGACAGTGTCTGCATAGCTGCCTGGTGTCTGATTCCAGCCAGGCTGAGGGAGAGCGGTTGGCCTGCGGACAAGGGTGCACCCGGCCCTCGTGGCAGGCCAGGGAGTGGGGTGCTGGGGCCTGGGGGAGCCCTTCTGGGGCCCCATGTGGATGGCACAGAGGGGCTGAGGGCCGGCGCTGGGCTCCTCCAGCCAGAGCACCACGCCCTGTAAGGGGCAGTGCTCCAGTGTGGGCCACGTCCCCCACGGGAGCCTTTGGTGTTCTCCATCGAAGGCGCCCAAAAGGGGGTGCACTGGTTCCGGTGGGCATCAGGAGCTCAATGCGCTGAGCTTTGCATGTGGAAGCCCCCTGGTTCGATTCCCGTTAGCACTGCCTGGCAGGGCAAGGAAGGATCCCCGCCTGAAGCCCTGGCTGAAGAGCTGCTGTGGTCACCAGGCCAGTTGGACAGCACCAGACTAGGTGGACCCAGGGCCCCGTCTGAGGTGACTTCCTGGGCCCCCGTGCATCTCACCCCCAAGCTCTCTGGAGCTGCCACTCCGGGTTCCGAAACCCACCCTCCTCCATCACAGAGATGTCCACCCTTCTCCCTCGAGTTCTGCCAAGTAGGCTGAGGGGTCGCAACTCTAACCGGGTCAGTGGACCTCCTTGACCGGTTCCTCCTTGCAGGGGCTAGAGGGCCGCATGGGAGCCCTCTCCCCCCTCCACCCCAGGCAGAGGCCTGACTGTCCTGGGCGAACTCACAGGCTAAGGGCAGAGATGACCCCTCCCCGCCCCATTGGCCTCTCACTGGCAGGCTTGGGAACGTGCACTTGCCAAGGGAGGCTGCAGCGCTGCTGCCCTCCATTGCCATCTGACCGCCTGGCCAGATGCTTCGGGACGCTCAGCTCTGTGGCCGGCCAGAGCTCTCCCCGCTACTCTTTCACCAGCCGCGGCATAGGGAGAGCTGCCTCTGGATGTGGACGCTGCAAGCCACCCACAGGACCCTTCTGGGTGGATTTGCCTGCCCCCTTTTCAAAGCGATGACCTGAACAAAAGGCCACCGCTGAGTAGAAGACCATGGGCTTCACGGGCGGAAGGCAACAGGTTCAACCCTGCCTGGGACGGTGGGCACTGAAGGAATCACAGATGGCGTGGCTTCAGAAGGCCCTCTGTGGTCTACCTGGGCCACTGGAAAGCTGTGGCCGCTCGGAATAGGCCACAACGTTCTAGAGCCAGGGCGGGTGGCGTGGTGGGGTGGGGCACCTTCCTAGGGCCCAGGCCATAGCAGGCCCACTGGCAAGAGCCCTCAAAGGGAGCTCCGGGAGCGGCTGTGGCTCAGTGGTGCAGCCCCTGCTGGGCCTGCAGGAAGCCCACAGCTGGTCTGTGGCAGCATCTCCAGGGAGGGCAAGGAAAGACTCCTGCCAGAATGCTCGGAGGGCCCTGGCTGCCCATCGCTGCCGGCAGTTCTGGGTTCGAGCGACGTGGGGTACCTGGTCCTGTGCAAGGCAGCCGCCTCGGCTCCTGTCCTCCTCCTCCTCCTCCTCCTCCTCCTCTTGCCCATGGCCACCTGCTCTTTCTCCCGCCTCTCACTGGTGGCCCAGGCAGCAGAGGTGGCTAGGAGCAGCAGATGCCTCCATGGCGTCTGAGTGAGCGAGTGAGAGCAATTACGGGAGGGAGGAGGAGAAAGTGGGCTCACCGGGGGGGGGGGGGTTTTGCGCAAGGGCCCTCCTGGGGCCCGCACTGGCCAAGTGGACCCAGGTGTTCCGATTCAGTGAGAGTGCTTTCTGCCTGGAGATACCAGGTCTTGAACCCATGACATGACGCACAGTTGCTGAGTTCTGGGTATTGTGTGCAGCAGCGTCAGAGACCCCCCCCATGCCCCCCTTAGCTAAGGGGGCTTTGGGCCCAAGCGCCACAGCCATCTGGGGCAAAACAAGGGTACAGGGGTCTCCCCCCCCCGAACCAGCGAGACACAAAGAACTTGTCCAGGATCCAAGCCTAGGGTTTTGCAGCCCAAGAATGAATCCTGCCCTCAGACTCACCAGCCCTCCTCAACCTTTGCTGTGGAGACTGCTAAGATTTTGTCTAATGGGATCCCAAGAGAGTGCAACCCTTGCCACACCTCCATCCTATTTCACGGAGCAAATTTTGTCTGCCAGCACCACTGTGGCAGGTTCTGAGAGCTCAGAATCCACACTGATTAATTGAAAGCCCCAGAATTCTTGGCCCTACGTCCCGGAGGCAGGTGGCTGAAACTTACCCGAAACAGTTGGTTTTCATTAAAGCTCCAAGCCACCTCTGGTCCAAAGCCAGTCAAATAATTATTCTTCCTTCAGACCAAAAGAGAGAGAGAGAAGATTGTGCTTAATACTTTCACTTACTACGAAAGCCCCACCGATGGAGTTGTGTGTGGGGGGGGTGGCGGCTCCCAAATGCCCCTTGTGTACGTTGGGTCAGGGCAGGCATCTTTGGCTAGAAAAGGAGGCGGGAGCAGCGAGGGCATGCTGGCAGCGGCGGCAGCGGCGGCTTGGGATTATGTAACTGCCTCCTGCCTCACACCGTACCCAGATTCTGAGAAAGGTTCAGACTGAACTGAACTGAACCAAACACAAACACAATCCTTCTTCGAGCTAGGATTGAGAAGAGGGTGAGAATTGAGAAGAGGGCTGTTTAAAATCTTTGGCCCTGCCGTGACTGGAAATTAAAAAGACCTCCCTCAAAAAACAAATAGAAGAAGAAAAAGAAAGTTTGTCTTGGCGAAACAAAAGTAATTTGGAGATGAAGAGGAGGAGGAGGAGGAGGAGGCATCGTACCTTGGAGAAGGGGTCACTGCCGGCCAGATGTTTGCTTGATTGGGCAGAAAGATGCTGCAGGAGCCGGCCAGGTGCAACAGAGCTCGTCTGTGGAGAGCGACCGGAGAGTGAGCAGCGTTGGGCGGCTGCGGCAGGCAGGAGGAGGTGCAGAAATCGCAGACACCCTCCCTCCCTCCCTCCCTCCCTCCCTCTTTCTCTCCTTCTCCTCAGACTTCAAAGGGCAGCCAAAGGACCCAGGCTTCCAGCAAGGAGGAGCTGCTGAGCAGTTATCCCAAGTCCACTGGAGTCAGTTTTATAGCTGACGGACAGACACTGAGGATCTCTCCAGCCTCCCTGAAATGTCTCTCTTCCCCCCCCCCCCACAGCACTCCCCTCCACCCTGGATTTCACTTCATGCGCTCCCCCCTCGGCTCAGAGTCTCTTGGCCAACCTCCGCCAGGCTGTTTCCTGCAGCCAGACAGCCCGGGTGGATCAGACTTTTACAAGGGATGAGGGGGGAGTCCGAGCCAAGCCGGAGAGACAGTTCTGCCTACAGATGTCCGTCCTCCCTCCCTGTCAGTATCACCTGAGCGACAGAGGTGGCAGCAGCTGTGTTGGCAACAGCAACGTCAGTGGCGTCAGCATCGGTGTTTAATTCCACACAAGTATCTGGAGGGCAAGAAGGTGGGCTGACATTTCCCACAGCGCAGCTCCAAATAATTGCTGAGCCTCTCATGAGCAACGTGCTTAATGGAACCTCTTTGTCCTGCTCCCAGCTCCACAACACGGACTCTCTTTATGCAGGACAGCAAAGCTCTGGATCCCTACTAGGCACTGCAAGAGTCAGGATGGACAGATCTGACCATTCTGTTTCCCCCCACATTAATCCCCCCCCAAAAAAACTCTCAAGTTTAAAGATATATGAGAGTTTTGTTTTTGCTCACAGAACATGCTAGCATGCCTGTTCAAAGCCCTGAATGCGTAGACCCAAAATGTTTGGAAATGGCGAGGTCACGGCGGTCTTGCTCCTTATTCCCAGTTTGATTTGCAAAAATGTCCTAGTTTGCACCAATTTCCTCCGTAGACGGCAATTGCAAACGGGAATCAGGCGAGAGCGACGGGGCTAAGTTCGGAGAAGCGTGGTGGTCCTGAGCAATGGGCTTGTTTATTCCAGCCACCCTTCCAGAAACGCGCCCTGAAACCCATGGAGCGAGCACTGTCCCTGTGCCCGGAAACTTGTCTACAAGAGTCTGCCTGGAGAACAAGGCCGGGACTCTCCTCTGTCGAACACACCAGGTGAGCCTGTTTGGAAGGAGGCCTTTGCCTGCCGTGCCCTCTGCAGCAAGATGCACCTCCCTCGCCTTCCCCAAACTGGGAAACGGGGAGTTTGCTCTGAAGAAAAGTTTGTAACGAGCGGCAGCCCATGTGGCTCACTGGGAAGGCAAACGTTCCAGAGCCCCCCGTGGCTCGGCGTTCTCACTCCGTAAACGTAGGCTGAAACCAAGTAAAAGCAGAACCAGTCATAGCGCTCAGTTTTGCATGGGAAGGGTTAATTGATGTTCTGGATCTGACTCGCCATCTTTTGGGGTTAAGAAGAGAGGAGTTTCTCTCCCCAACACCAGGGTTAGTTCGTAAGGCCTTTCTGGAGTCATGGCGCCCATATTCTAACTGGCAAGAGAGAAACAGGCCTTGCAGCTGCGACCAGTTGCCTTCTGATAGCTCAGTCGAGCCAGTTGGCAGAATCGATGGTGTAAAAGCTAGAATCTGGGCCTGATGGCCAGACATTTTGGAGTGAAACCAGAATGTGGGTTGTTTTTGGAGTAAAATGTCTCACCTCATTCTCTAACATCTGCCTCCCCCCCCCCACACCACCACCTGTCTCTCTCCAGGATGAACAGCCGTGGCTGCTCTGGATGAGGCTGCCTTTCCCTGCTCTCTGGACCATTCCTGCTCCTGCTCTTCCCCCCTCCCCGCCACTGCCAGGAGAGCTTTAGCATCGAGAGGGATGGATCTGTCAATTTATCTCTGCTTCACAGTTTAAAGTTGGGTTTGTCCCAAACTTTCAGAATTTTTCAAATCCAGTTCATCCTGAACTATGCAAATGTTGTTTGGTTTTTCTTTAAATTAAAACCATAAATTATTTATTTATTTATTACATTTTTATACTGCCCAATAGCCGAAGCTCCCTGGGAGGTTACGAGGCAATAAATACAAAGGGTAAAATACAGTATAAAATTTGAAAGTCTAAAACTATAATATGAAAGTAAAAAAAGGAAAAGCCAAACAGAAGCTATTAGCAGGGCAAAAAATTAAAATGCAAAACCAGATCTAAAACAAACCGGAAAACTGAAATGCCTGGGAGAATAAATTTGGCGCTGAAATGAGCACAAGGTGAATCTCTCTGGGAAGCTCATTCCACAGCCAAGGTGCCACAGCAGAAAAGGCCCTGATGTGATATGGCCCCTGCGAAGAGGCTGGCCGCTGCATTCTGGACTGAGGGCAGGTTCTGAGTGCTCTGGAAAGGCAGCCCTTATGCAGAGTGCGCTGCAATAATCCAGATGTGCTGCAACTAAAGCCAGGACTTCAATTGCCATGAACGGCTCCTTGGCAAGGGCACTTCTGGCCACAGAGGATACCTGGGCAAAGTAAAAACAACAGTCCAAACATTGTATCCTCAGCTTGTTATCGAGTTTCATTTCCAAATATTTTAGTCCATATGCTGCTCAGAGTGACTCTCAATGCACACAAAAGCTGCAATAACTAATATTTTTTTGTTTAAAAAAAAGGGGGGGGAGAATTAACTTACCAATAGACTATTTTCATTCTGATTAATACAGAATAGTTGAACAGCAACAGAGAACACACCTGTGGCGTTACGGCTTTCCTCAGGGAGAATTCCCTGCCTTTAAAGTCTTGCTCACCCCAATCCAGAACCACCTTTTCTTTCCCCCACTGGGTTTCGCTGCTGCCAGGACCCTGAAGGATCAGGCCCAAGGCTTGCTCAGTCCTGCCTCTGCGAGAACACGCCACCATCCCTTTATAACCTTTTGCTGCCGCCTTACATGGCCACAAGATGGAGGAGGAGAAGGAGGAGTTTAGGAGCAAAGAAAGCTTTATTAATTACAGTGATAATATGCCGTTAGATACGAAACAAGTACCTCTTAGATGGCTCTATATTCTTTCATCCACAAAATCAGCCTCTCATCTCCACAGAACCCTGAACTCTCTCTCCCCCCTCTCCGCCCCCCACCCAGCTCTACCAGACCATCTCCCGACCTGCCTCACAATCCATACAGAATCGCTGAACCGCAACACAGGGTAGGGTTGCCAACTTGCAACTTATCTTCCCAGTGGGTGGAGCCAAGAGCCGCCTTTCAGCAGCGGAGACTCTGGGGAAAGTCCAGAGTCTGGTGAATCCAGGGAAAATACAATATCTGGTTCCAAATATCTGGCTGGTTCAACGGAATAGCTGGTAGCGAAGCCAAGGAAAAAATATGTGCGGACAGATACAATGCTTGACATTTGGCAAAGCTGCGCAAACCCAGTGCTGAACAGGCAAGTGAAATGTTTCTTTGCTAGTCCAAGCCTTGCCTTCCCCCCTTGTGTTTCTCGAAACAGTTCTTAAGGATGTGGAAACCGGGATCGCGAGCCTGGTGTGGGACAGACATCCCGAGGAGACGGAGAGACCACAGAGACGTCCCGATGGGAGAACTATCCTTAGATCGCCCCAGTCACGGCGGGAACATCCACCCACCACAGGTTGGACTCTGCTGGTTTGGCACCGCGGAGAAACCCAAATGGCAATTACAGCCATGAAATTAATCCCAAGGAGCTAAACAACAACTGAGCAGGAAATTGCAGCCCTCCAACCGTGTTTATCTCTGGGGGCGACGCGTACTTTCAACACAAAACAAGACAGGAAGGAGGCACAACGCCCAAGCACCGTCAGCCCCATGGCAGAAAACGCGGCGTCCACGGAGGCCTCTTCTCTTGCAGCAAGTGCACCAATCAAGAAGCGGGGAAAAGGAACCCAGCGAGAAACGTCTCCTGCCATATAAACTCTTGTCCTGGTGGATATGTAGGAGCCGGAAAAAACCCGGAAATGTAAGAGCCCAAGCCGAGGGCTGCTTCTCCAGTCCAGCATCCTCTTCCTAGCCAGAAAGTCACCAGCGGAGAGTCGTGGATGGTTCCCTGCTATTTGTCTGGCGATGAGGACTTCTGCCCCTGCACATGGAGGCTCCATTCAGCAACCACTGCAAAGAGAGCCACCATAAGCCACGTTGCCTGGTGATCTCCGGGGTCAGGACTGCGTCTCTGGAGGGCAATGGCAGCTTCTCTGGGCGAGTCTCTTCCCGCTTCAGAGGAGCAGCAGCAGCAGCAGCAGCAACAACACTTGCAACACCATGTTCCACGTGTTGCCCTTGAGTCCTGTGTTGCCCCCCACCTCTCAGGGGGGCCACCACAGAACAATCCGGGCACTGGGGGGGGGAGAACAGCCATGCCCTCCTCTGCCCTCCTACCAGGACGGGAAGAGGGAGGCAGAGGGCAGGCTCACGTCATATCTAGGGACACCCCCAGGGAAAGGCAGTGTGGGGCCACAAGAGAAAAAGTCAAGGTGGCTGGAAGGCAGGTTGAAGAGTTGATCTACACTGGAGGCAAAGCACCGGGGCCTGCAACAAAAAGTTGCAGCGTTAAGAGAGCTCCTGCTCACGGTTCCAGCCAGCCAGGGCCGCCTCCCCCAGAGCCCATTCCATTCCCCTTCCTACACAGTTTTCCATTTCTCTGCCAGCCCCGGTCCCTGTCAGTCAGCATCGTGTTCCAACTGAGCAGGGTCAGTCTTTACTAGGGCTGGTTTAGGGTCGTGTCCCCCTGCTCCCCCCACCCCACCCCTTTTCTTTTCTTTTCTAAGGCTTCTTCTTCAGTCCTTGGGGTTTTGCCTCAGTTTCCTGCCCCCTCCCTCTTGTGCATGGATGGTGCCATCTTGGTTACATAAGTTGCAGCACCTACACCTGGAAATAGAAGGAGCACGTGGCAGCCCAGCGTTGTTGCGCAGAATGCTCCTGTACGGCCCTCTTTCAGGGAGTTCCATTCCATCCCCTCTCCTGCCCTGCGTTCCCTCCCCCTGGAGAGTTGCTCAGCTTACCGAGGCCTTGTGGGGCGCCCTGGGGGGTGTCCCCCCCCCTTAGGCCTCTTCCCTGAGGATTTCCTGCACTTGTGCACCCTGTGTTTCCCCCAGCCTGTGGATTCCTCCCTCGGGCAGTGCTGTTGGGCCACAGAAGCGCCGCTGTCGCCGCTGTTGCTGATGCTTGGCCGTGAGGGGACGTGCTCAGGGCCCGAGGCGGGTGCTGCTTCCTACCCGGCCCTCCTTGCAGGAAAGGGGATTGAGGGCCATATATACGCCCTGATTTGCTCGTTTGCAGCATTCAAGGAGGTGCTTTTGCATGGGGGAGCATGGAAAATACGATCAGCTCCACCTGGAGCCTGAAGGGATCCCATCCAGGCTTCTACCACATCATGTTGTGTAAGGTGCAGATAGGCTTTCGGAGTGTCGAAAGGGAGCCCCGATCCGCATCTGAGGGGAAGCCTGTGATTTAAGTAGGTGCCAAGTAAGAAAGAAGGTGCAAAGGCTGCAAAGAATCAAAGACCAAGGAAAGAGTCATTGGGAATGAGCATTAATGCTGGGCGGGGTGGGGGGTCGGTGTTCCGCTGGTGCTCCGTTCAGGGTGTCCACATGTTGCTCAGGGCCTATTTGTTCTGCTAGTGAAATGAAAAGGAGGCCCAAGTGGTGCCGCAGGAGCGGAAGAGGATGGGGGGGATCCTTGGGGGAGTGGAAGCCCAGAGGAAGCCTCGCACTCTGCTGCCTCCTTACGCTCATCACCACTCCCCAAGCAGTGAGCAGTTTCTCCGGGGTGTGGGTGTGGGTGTGTCGGTGTCTGGCCAGCGCCTGGGTAAAAGGAAACAGGAGAACACCTTTGTCTGGCAGAGAGGCACTTTGGCTGCCCAGCTGCGCAGGATCTTTGAACTGGGAACCATCTGTGCCATGTGCAAAGCATGTGTGCCAAGGCAAGACATCCCATCCCCCAACCTCAAAGCAGGCCCCGGCGGTTTGTGGAGCCTCAGGAAGAGAGGTGTGTGCCAAGAGCGGGACAGGCAGCACCTACCCTCACTTGGGCACCTGCAACAGCTCCCTGAAAGGCCACGCCCAGCCCGGGACTTGCCCGGCGCCTCATCCGAGCCACCTGCTTCCCTCCAGGCAGGCCTAGCAACGTTTCAAGTGACCCATTTTCAGTAATTGCTAGAACATGTGCTCGGACCTGCTAGGTTTTTTCCAGCCGTCTCCTCCATGGCTCCATCACAGCGCTGCGTGCAGGTCCACAGCTGTGAGGTGGTGTGTGTGTGTTTTTTAAAGCCCTGTGGAATGTTTGCTAGCTTCTGAGAACTATCACGTTTTTTATTGCTCTGGAGGAAAAAAATGCTGTCCAGAATGACCTGGCTCTTCACCACATCCATCAGCCGGTGGAGTCTCCTTCCTCGCCAGCAAGGCCTCATCATGAGAGACGGCGGTTGGAGGTCTCCAGCAGAATGAACTAATGGCACCCCGTGCCTGCTGCCCCCCACAGATGAGTGTCGGGGCCAAAATGAGTGGGTCGCATTCCTGCCCAGGGCTGCAGGGCTGTTCCACATTGTTCAGAGTGCCTACCGACCCTGATGTATTCCCTCGCACTCTGTCCCTGCACAGGATGCCCATCATCTCCGGGGGGCCCAGATGCTCCACCTGGCAGAGGAGAAATGCCAGCCAGCTGCCGAGGCGGGGCGGAGCACCATTTGCCTCCCTGGATCAGGGGCACTCGCTCGGAGTGCTCTGTAAAACAGCCCCAGTAGGTTTTCCTTCGGGCCATCTGGAGCCCACCAATCTACCTGATTTGCTTTGGGGGCAGCAGGAGTAGGGTGACCGGGGCAGAACAGACCCCCAGGCCTGGAGTACTGAGATGCCCCTGATGCAGAAGGAAAGCAGCAAGCAAGAGAGAACGGGGTGCACAGCCCTGCTGTCATTCCAGGCAGACACAGACAGTAGCTCATCTCATCAGGACTCTGCTGGAGCCCAAACCACAGGGTCCGTAGCTCCAGCCAGCCTCACATTCCTGCTTCCTGCTTCATCTGAACAGCTGTCTTGAAAAGGACGCGAAGAATCTGCACGAGCTTCCAAGGAAAAGATATTAGTCCCAAGGAAGGAAAAAGGCAGGAGGCTTGTAATAAAGTTGTCTTCTTCTTCTTTTTTTAAAAAAGTGTAATACAATAAAGAGAGACATTGTCTGGGAGGGGGGTGTCGCCTTGGAGAGCTTTGCCACCCTCGCTCTGTGCTGCAGGGCTTCCAACACCTCTAACCATTGCCGGATAGGAGCTAGCCCTCTGGGTCTTGGGGGGATTTGCAGTCAGTTTGCACAATTTAACCAGAGTTGTAACCGCCCAAGGTCAGGGGTGCCTTACTTGATGCAGAGGCCTGCCTGCCTGCCTCTGTGCCTCAGGGCAAAAGGGTGAGGATCTCATCCCTGGGTTCCGAGGAAGACAGGGGCTCGGCCGAGCCCTGCCCACCTTGGAACAGGAGGCTTTCTGGGGCCGTCAATGGGCTGTTTGTTCCCCTGGCCTTCGAGGGAGCTTACAGCCCCGCAGAACAGCTGGTGTCAAGTGGCAGCCATCAGCTGTGCCCCGTCCCACCCGCAGCCCTCCAGCACCTGTCTCCGTGACCTCACACAAGAGCTAAGCCCGCGTTTGGGCATTTAAACCCATTTGCCCATTTGCCCCAGCTGTCTTCAGAGCACGCAGGCGTGAGGCTCTGCTGGCAGGCTCCGCTGCTGCCTCTCTGCAGTCTTCAGGCCCTTCTCCTTCCGAACGGCCTCTTTCTTCTCCAGCAGGGACCCTTCTTCCAATGGGCTCCTTCGTGGCCAAGCTCCTGCTGCCCACCCTCAGCAGCCTGGCTTTCCTCCCGACCATCAGCATTGCAGCCAAGCGGCAGTTCCACATGGAGGCCATGGTCTACTTCTTCACCATGTTCTTTGTCTCGGTAAGAGCCTCAACCCCACTGCCCGGCCCCCTGCTCCCACCCACCCACCCACCCACTTTCCAGGGACGTTCTGATGAGGATTCTCATTAACAACAACAGAAGGGGGAGGGGGGAGAATGACTGTGTTTTATCTGTTTGCCTTGTATACATTTTAGCTTTTCATGGAAACGCCATATGCAGGCGGTGCCTCTTCTGTTCCGTAGCCTTTTGCAGGTGGGGGGATGCCCCCTCACTCACCACCACGAGTGCTGACATCCCTCCACCCACGTCAACCGAGGATAACACACCTGGTGCATCTTGGCGGGGGGGGGGGAAGCATCCAAATAAATCTCTTCATCTGTAATGGTGACACAAGGCTTTTTATTTTTGCTGCAACAAACTAATATGGTCATCCTGAGGCCAAAGAACAACGTGCCCAGTAGCACATCGAGTTCAGCAGGAGATCCTTATTGGAGCAGCACGCATGAAAAGTGGGTGTGCCCCCTCCCCCACCCCCACCCCCCAGATGAGATAAGACGGCAACGTCTTTTACCTAAGAAAAAAGCCATAGTAGCCATTGGGAAATGGATCCTTCCACAGAGCAGCATTTGGCAGAATGACCACGAACAACAAGAATTTTCTGATAATAAGGTGGCGGCTTCCTTCCCCCCTCCCCCTCAAACTGTATATTCTCTTAGTACTTCAAAATGGCAGCTAAACGTAGGCTTTTTTGATATGCAAATTGATTTAATCAGCTAATTAATACTTTGAAAGGAAGATGACTAAGTAATTACCTAAAAGTTGTATGAGCAACCAGCAGTGAAAAGCCCACAGAAACAGCTAAATGTCCTAGAGAGAACTTTGCTCTCCATCTGTATTTGAACATCAACCATTTCAATGTTTTGTATTATGATACCTAGTTTGCAGTGATGTAGAGCTTTTAAATCATACTTCGTACTTGGGAGTACCCAGCGCACCCCACAATTCCACACTCTCTTGCCATCTTTACAGCATGGTTGCAAGGTGTTCTCCCCATATTCCGGAGGGGAAGGTGGAGGGTGAGAGGGAGTGGCTTGCCTAAGGCCACCAGGTGTTTATGGCTGAGGCAAGATTCGAACCTCAGCCTTCCTGAACTGGAGCGCCACCTCTTTGCTCTCAGTACTTCAACATGTTTCGCTTATCTCCGTGGTTTCCTATTCCACACTGACTGGGCCTTTTAGGGAATTGGCTGTCAGTTCCAGTTGGGCCTCCAGGGGCTATAAAAATGAACAGAATTCAGGGTGGGGAGAAAGAAGGCGAGCGAGAGATGCAACTGCTTCCAGTCCTTCGGCCAGGCCCCATTGCTGCCTCCGCCAGACACCCAACACTGCCTCTGCGGTCCTCTCACAGGCCAGCTGCTGCTGTGGCTGCATTGCCCCCACAGGAAATTCTCCAGTGGAAGCACACGGGACGCTTCAGACGAGGGCTCGTGCAACAGCCAGAAACATCTGCTCTCCTGCGCACGCCGGTTCTCTGCTTTGCATGGCCAGACTTCTCCGTCCAACTCCGAGACAGGCGGCGGCCATAGCCGAACCCACGAGAGGGGGATAAATGGCGAGGCGCTCTGGAAAGGCTCAGGCGCGTTTGGTGCTTAAGGGCTGCAACAGCAGCTGAAGACCTGCGGCTGTGACACGGCCCCTGGTCCTGGTATTGAGCCAGTAGCATCTGTGTCCCCAGAGCCCTGCCTCTAAAGAGCTCACCACCCAACGCTGCTCCCTTCCATCGTGGGAGACCTGTGTGGAAGACGGCGTACAAAGGACTGCCACGCATCTTCTTAGCTGGATCAGGTCCTCAGATTGGAAGCTCCCTGGGGCAGGAACCTCTCCTGTTGGCTGAGGTTACACTATGGAATAGCTCTTGCCACTCACAGCATTGCAAAGAAGACGCGTGCCTAAATGCCCAGTTGTGGAGTTCTGTTTGGCCTTCAATGGAATGCTTATTCCCTCATTGCAATGGGGAGGGACATTGTGCGCTCAGTCTGTTTACTTGGCTGGATCGGAGCATAAATATTTACAGCAGCGAGCAAGACAACAGAGGATGTGAAGGCACTGGTGACAGGCAAGGGAATGGACCATTTAAAGAATTGCCATTATCTCAGTCAGTACATTTGCTTCGTGCCCAAAAGTCCAAGTCTTTTCTCTACTTCCTGTGCCCCCAGCTGTTTTCAAAGTATTGTCAGAAACAGTATTTGTTTGGTCTTTGTTTTTAAATAGCAAACAATTATGCCTTTATCTTGAGCTGCCTTAGGAACCTTTATTAAAAGGTGGGATAAAAATGGGCCTTCAAAGGAATGGTCCATACCTTAGCACAGCCTCGCTCACAGGTTTATCTTTACTCACAAGGAGGCCCTATTCTTCAGGGGGGCATTTCTGCCTCTGGCAGCTGGCTGAACCTTGACCTTTAGGTGCCTGCACACCTTGGGGGTTGGTGGCTGCTCCCTGGCTGCCACCTCCAAGCCCAAGAGGGGGGCTTCTGGCAGGGTGAGGGGCAGTGTCAGGGCTCTCTCCTCCAAGGGCCCAGGGTACTCTGGCCTGCTGCTTCAAGGGCCCTAGACAGAGGCAGCTCCTCCTGAACATCGTCCCCCAGAGAGGGTGAGCCAGCCAGCCTTTCAGCTCTCCTCCTGTGGCCTTGCTCAGCACCCCAGTGCTGTCAGGGGGGTGGGGCTTTCCCGTGTTGGCACCAGGACACCGGAGCACCTCCCTGATAAAGGCCCTTTGCCTGGCCCATCACTGCTTGCCTTTCAGCTTGCCACAGACTTGCCTTTTTCAGAGGGCTCTTGGAAGGTGATCCTATTTCTTCCTTTGGCTGATCGCTGCTTGCCTCCTTGAATGTATGTGTATAGAAAGGCTGGATGGAGCTCCTGGGCTTCAGTAACTGCGTTAGATAAACCAGACCCTCTTTCCTCACAGATGTACCACGCCTGCAATGGCCCTGGTTTATCCATCCTGTGCTTCATGCAATATGACATCCTGGAGTACTTCAGCATCTTTGGGACGGCCCTGTCCATGTGGGTGTCACTGATGGGTAAGAGCACGTCTTCCTCTGGGCTGGGGCTAGGATGCTGCAGGGGCTGTATCTGCAGCCGAGGAAAGCCAGCAAAAGGTCCCAGCAGAATCAAGGAAGATTGGCAGAAGAGTTGCCTCAAGGCCCAGGAGGGGGCAGGGGGCAGGGGCGGTTATGTTCCTCTGTCAAGCTCACTGTGCACACGGATCGGATCGTGCCATGTAAAAAATATTGCTATTGCGACTTAGGGCAAACAGTTTGAGTATTTTGCATGGGTGCAAGCCAAATAAGGACGTGAAACTGCCCCCATCCTTTGCATGGGGGAGGGAGAATGTTGAGGGTGGGGGGGTGCAGACTCACTCCGTGCTGCCGGCTCCCGCCCTTGCACACTGTGGGTGTTTATTTGGGGGGAGAATGGATGTGTGCTTTTACGTGTGTGCATGTGTTTGCATGCACACACGTGCAGCCTCTGCCCCCCTTCCCCAACCAACACCAGAGGTGGCCGTGGGGCACCTACCAGAACTGCACCTGTCAGAACTGTGTTTGACTCCAGGTCAGTCCACACTCATTTCTCACTGAGAAACAGCACAATTATTATTTAGGGCTGGAGTGTATCTATTAGTTAAATGGACCCCTAAAGCAGTCCATAAGAGATTTATTTGGAAAAGTGAATTCAGCAGGCATGCAGTGGGAATTAAAACTGGATCTTGTTACTCTTTAGCCCCCAAAAATGTAATAAACAATGTGATCCAAGGACACAGAAGAGGTGGTGTCTGGGACGTGGATAGAAGCCTCTCCCCTTGTCACTCGCAAAGTGTTGGATATACTCGTGTGTGAATGCAGCCTGCTGTGGGCTCCTTTCCCAGGCCTGCAAGTCCAGGACAGCCACAGTGCAGCTGTTGCAGGCTGGAGATGCACGGAGCCCACCGGGAGCCTTAACTCCTCTCCGAGATTTCCCCATCCTCTGCTCCTCAGCAGATTCCAATAACTCAGAGCCTCCCTGACGGAAGTGTAAGTTTGCAGACAGCAAGTGGGTTCCTGATTCCAAGAATCCACCTTGGCCCAGACTCAAGCCAAATTTAAACACATCTTAGGACAACCAAAAGAACCAGAGGTAGAAGCATGAGGGCAGAAACTCTCCTCAATGTGCATTTGACTCAGATTGTAATTAATGCTTTCCTTTACAACTAGACCAGAGTTTCCCAAATTTTACCATTGCAAGCTCTTCTTAGACCAAGAAATAACCAATGTTTTGAGCTTCTTGAAACGTAGTTTGGTTTACGTATGCGTGCGCACACACACACACACCAGTTTAAAGCTCATGGCCATAATCAAGGAGCCCTTGAAACAATAATGTTCAAAATTACACCATACTTGACCTCTGTGTTTTCCATTACTCAGCCCTGGCAGAGTTTGATGAACCAAAACGATCCACCTTTGTGATGTTTGGAGTGCTCACAATCGCTGTCAGGATCTACCATGATCGGTGGGGATACGGCGTCTACTCTGGACCAATTGGGACAGCTGTTCTCATGATCACTGTGAAATGGGTAAGGGCCCTTGCCACAGTCAGGGCTATCTGAAGTGGAAGCCAAGGAGCACGGTAAGGCCAAGGCAGACTGCCTTCCTCCAGGATGGGGGTTTACTGGAAAGGGGCCCTGCTCCCCCCAGACCCCAATCCCTCCCCCCTTCCGTCCCCCTACAAAAAGGCTTGCCTTCGAATGAACGACACCCCATGACATTGCACCGTCTGCAGGGGGCATCCTGGGGGTGAGAGTGGGAAAATCCGGCCTCAGGCAGCCATGGAAGGGGGGCACCGCCACGGCTAAACTGTGGTGGTGCCCCCCTTCCATGGCTGGTAGCAGCAGCAAAGGAAATAGCGCTCTAGAACCCAGTACCAATTCAAACTGGCAGTTCTTACAAGAGAACATTTGGCTCAGTTCTAGAGTTTGGACATTTGGATTGGGTAAAAGCCCAAAGGCTGGGCAGTATCTCAGGGTGTGGAGTGTGTGTGTGTGTGTGTGTGTGTGTGTGTGTGTGTGTGTGTAGGACTTCACTCTCCGTCATGGGTTTCATGACAAATGTCTGTGGTGAATGGAAACCCATCTGATCTCAGTCTCCTCTTCACTCTTCCTTTCCAGTTGCAAAAAATGAAAGAGAAAAAAGGGCTCTATCCAGATAAGAGTGTCTATACACAGCAAATTGGGCCTGGCTTCTGCTTTGGGGCCCTGGCTTTGATGCTGAGGTTCTTTTTTGAGGTATGTTTGGTGGCACTCCGAGGCCAGCCCCTGACATGGGGCACCGCTCTAGCCCCCTGCGGGAGGGTCTGCCCACTCCCCTCCCCCAAGGGGGGCTGCCCCTCAGCAGCAGGGAGGGGAAAGGCGTCGAACTCTGTCCCGTGGCGTACTATTAACCCCCCTCCTAAAAGTATTTGTATGTGTTTTTGTGCACCATTTTGCCCAGTTATATACATTTTGGCAAACACCTTTCCTTATTGTAATGTGGTTTTGTACATTACTTGCAGAACATATGCATTTTTGTGCGTGTTTTGTCCGAATATGTGCATTTTTGTAAACATTTTTAAACTGGAGAGTAGTATTGCCAAAATTTGGAAACTAGCAAATCTCGAAGTACAGCAGTGTATTGGTTCGGGGAGTGCAGAGATTAGGTCTGTTCACAATCTAGTGTGAAGCAGAAGACACACACCACACCCCCGATCGCTAGAGACATCTCTTTGCATGCATTCACGTCCGAAGTGCTTTCTTGTTCCAGGACTGGGATTACACCTACGTCCACAGCTTCTACCACTGTGCCTTGGCCATGTCTTTTGTCCTTCTGCTGCCCAAAGTGAACAAGAAGGCCGGCAACGGCGGTGCTCCAGCCAAGCTGGACTGCTCGACACTCTGCTGCTGTGTTTGAGGATGGACGGACGGACAGACGGGGCGAGGGCAGATGGTGCCATGGACGGTGTGCCTGCTGGCTGGAGCCTCCCCGTTCCTGCCCTGTATCTGTCTTCCTGGCCTGCACCGTCTGTGTGTCCAGTGTCTTGGAGACACTGGCAAAAGGTGTGCGCAGGTTCGGTAGGATCCTTCCCGCATGTGTCTCAAGGTTGGTGAACTGCACCCCATCGATTCTCACAGCCTCTCTGCTTCCAAACAGACTGACTAGTTTTATTTAAACAAAGGCTCTTCTGCAGAGCTCTCCCCCACACGGTGGCCACTCTCTCCTCAGGCCAGAAGCAGTGGGCGTTGCCCTTAGCCACTTCCTGCTTCCTCACAGGAAGTACAGCCCATTCAGGCTGAGTCCAGCGTTTTTTCCACCAGCAGCTTGAGAGAGAGAGAGAGAGAAGCCCGGTGCATAATAGACAGAGGGCTGAATGTCAGAGGTGGCGCTGCAGGCCACGCAGGAAGCCCGCCTGGGCCAGACGGCACTTGGGGCCTCCGGTCACCTTTCCCCACCTTAGATTAGGTGGGTTGCTATCCCAGAATAGCTGACTGTGTAAACGGACATTTCCAAGGTCCTCTGCTCTTGAATGGATGTCCTTGCTTATGCCCTTCTGCTTGGGACAGAACAATTTGGTCACTGGTTTACAGTGAAGCACGAAGGCGTGTTCTTGCTGCTTGTAAAGAGCGAGAGAGAGAGCAGAGCCCGTATTGTTGTTATTTCTTATTCTGCTCCTCACCAATAAATGTGTTTATTTCATGTGTCGATTTATGGAAACAAAGGCACAATAAATCTCCCCAGTGCCTCAGCAGAGCCTGGTGTCTCCCCGCCACCCGTCGTGACATCATGATTTAGACGTTTATACAGTGCAGGGAAGTTTCTGCCCCTCTTTTTGAGGGAACCACGAAGAGCTCTTCTGACTAAATAAGGCAAAGCCAACAGACAGCTGTTCGGAAGGGATAGATTTCATGATGAAGGAGGAAAGATTGAACATAAAAGAGATTTCCCCTCCCTCCCTTTTCTGAAATAGAGAAGAACACAGAAATTATCTCCAGCATAACTGAAATCATTTAAGGGTTGACAGGCTGATATTTGGGGTTTCCTGAGTTTGG
This sequence comes from Elgaria multicarinata webbii, assembly GCF_023053635.1. Classification (NCBI taxonomy): domain Eukaryota; kingdom Metazoa; phylum Chordata; class Lepidosauria; order Squamata; family Anguidae; genus Elgaria; species Elgaria multicarinata. The sequence goes on from NC_086189.1 coordinate 20,658,260, forward strand.
GTCTTTCTGGATAATGGGTTGGAACCAGACTCGGAGTAGCCCCATTGCTATAATTTCAGTGTGTGGACTTTAAATGTGACCATGTCTGGATCTAATTCAGTAACTTTGTAAGGCAATAAACCTAGAACTTTGCAAACATTTTGAGCAGTTCCAAAAGTACAATTGGCACTGTTTGGGAAAAATGTTTGCTGATTTATTTAAATTGTCCTCGCTTGCCATCAGGGCTGCCATCATGTGGGTCTTGGAGCATGTGAAACGTCTTTAAAAAACAGGATTTATCTCTGAGCATATGCAGAGTACTTTTCTATGGCTTCATCCCATGGAGCCTATCTGGGATTAGAGAGCAGAAATGGCAGAGGAAACGGCACAGCAGCTTTGTGGGGCTCAGCCCCACCAGTCCCTGTCATTTTAAAAAATGAAGCTCTGTGTAAAGGTGACTGAATTTAAAGAGGCGCTTTCTTGAACCAGACTTTCTGCTTCCAAGTCTTTCTCGGGCCCGTTCCTCGCTCTTCAGGGCCGGTGCTAACACTGGCTGCTTTGTGGCACCCACCTGCTCGCCCCAAACTTTCAGCAGGTGTGTGCTCACACAAGGCCTTGTTCACATCACATGCACGAAAAATTTAGAGGCAAAGAAAGACGCTCCCGAAAGGGGCAGCCTGGGTGCCTGCAACATCCCAACTTAAACAGACTGTTTAGTGTTGCAGAAGTGGACGATTTATTTATCCTGTCTGGGAAGAAAGCCAGGGCTGTATGTCATGGACAATTAGAGCAGGATGTCCACCGATATTCAATGAAAGCCTACATTAATCCCAGCTCCGTCTGGAACACATTTGCACCACAGTCGTCTGTCAAGACACACTCCTGGCTGGACCCAAACAACCCCCAAATTAAGAACCTGACCATGAAAAACAAAAGGGAAATGCAGCGGACACACGGGGTTTGCCCTCAGCTGTGGATCAGTGCTGTGTGTAGGCCACGACTCTGGAGGAAAATAGATAAGGCCACCCTTGGGTGCAGCACGACGCAGCACCTCTAGCATCTCCGCTCTCTCTTTTTATATTTGATTTTAAAAAACCAACCAACCCCAGAAAACATGTCTAGCTCTTGTGGCTGCAAAGCCTGACTTGGAAGCACATGGACAATGCCTGACGCCTCATAAGCCAGAGGAATTGCAGGAGAAAGCCATCATGAGATGTAGCAGGGATCCCGGGATTGCTGCCGAAAATGGCAGCTCCCTTTTTAATTCTCTCCTTAAGGAAACCAACCATCTGTCAGAGATTCCTGCATTGAGCAGAGGGCTGGACTCGATGGCCTTAGAGGCCCCTTCCAACTCTCCTATTCTATGATTCTATGAAATGCCTGATGTCAATGATGCAGAGCAAAAGGCAGGGAGATGCATTCTGTGTTGGTGATGCAGCCACGCGGCTTCACAGCACAGAGCAAGGGGGGAAATGCACTGAGAGTTGTCACTTTTGGTGTCAAGCTCCTGGTCCCTGTCATGTCCAGAAGAGTTCCCAATTGCTAAAGGCCAGTGGATGGAGCTTTCATGCCCCCTGTACCTGCTTGCTTCCCCACCCCATATGTAGGCAAAGCCGAAGAGATCCTGCAACCAACAGGATAATTGGCATAAAATTTAAACGAATTGTACCATTTGCATAACCTCCATGATTTACTTGTAAACAAGCTGGTGAATCCAGGCCAAATTAAACCTCTCCCAAGCCTGCACACGCACACACACCGCTCACCAAAAGCCTGCTAAAGGAACTTGAGTGGCAGGTGCGGCTTTTTCTAGCCACAGCCCCTTGTTTATTTAGAAATGTGGTCAAGGCCGAACAAGTCGAGGGGGCTACCAAGTAAGATCACAGCTGAGTAAACAAAAGCAGGAGACTAAACTGCGATGCGGTTCTTACATAACGCAGCCTGGCTCATCCTGGGCAATGACAAAGCCATCGGTTCCAGGGTAAGCGCCACATGTCCACGTCACGCTCTCCGGGGGCAGAAGGGAACAGGCAGGCAGGCAGGCAACCGGCCAGCTGGTCTGTCAGGACCGCTGTTCAGTCCAGTCACCCCAGCTGCTGACAGAACTGCACCATGGCTCATGGAGGGGAAGAAGAAGGCCCCGCCCTGTTGCTTCCACAAAAGGTGTCTGGCCAGGCTGGTTCAGAGCCACGTATCTAGTCACCTACAGCGAGTATGAATTGTCTGCAGATGACCAGCTGTGAATGGTTTGCTGAAGTAGACGAGGGCATGGTTAAAACGGGCTCAACATGTGCCATTTTCGAAAAGAAAAAAACAAAATCTTGACGTCCATCCCCAAATCTACAGGAACGAAACAGCAAATCTGCCACCAGATTAAATGGTTCACATTTCCTGGCACCAGTCTTAGCTAGGACTGATCCACACCAACACCAGCCCCAGTCCATGTGTAATCTGTGTGGGTGGAATCCAGATTTATGCTGGATACACTTCACCACCCCATCCTCCCCATGGCAGCCTCTCCAGCCCCCTGAAAACGCTACACAGAGAGTCAGGAGACCCTGCTAAGTGGGGTGACCTGTGATGTAGGGAAGGGGAGGGACCCCCCAAAGTAGGTGGAGCAGCCTTCTCTGAACAGTCTTTTCCTTTCATCGAGGGCAGATCCTGGATCCAACCCTAAGTGCGTATGGACGAGGCAAACTGTGTCACAACAAAAGACGACTTTTGCTCCTGCAGAAATTATGGAAGCAGAGCAGTTTTGCATAATTTCTCTTATTTTGGATAATATATTTTGGATGAAGGCAGTCAACTAAATCCTGAGCTACTAACTGCTCAACATCATATTCAACTGCATATTTTTGCCACCATAAGAGCTGGAAGCTAGCTTTATTTCTCCTCCTCCTCCTATTCTTATTCTTATTCTTCTCCTCGTCTTTTTTTTTAACAGAAACCGGGATTCTCTGGAAGCAAAATGTGGTGCTCCCTGTGATGTCCTGCCCATCTCCCTGGGTTCTTGCAGCATCACAGAGTGCACACAGCCATGAGCGTTCGGAGGCTGCCATGCGCTCCATGAAATACTTGCCATGCTGTGGGCTCAATTGTAAGGATCCCCAATCTAGTTCAAGATCATTGCACATGGGTAGGGGAGGTTTAAACCCTCTCACCCTGCCGCCTCTGCAGGTGGGGGCTAAAAGGGGGTTGATGGAACCAGCTCGGTGGGACAGTTTGCTGAATCAGATCAGTTCCCCACATGCTTACTTGGAAGGAAGAGAAACAGTGTGGATCAGTTGCATGCTATGTATTTAATGTAGTGTGTAGTTTAGCCCTGATCCGCGTTGAAATTAGTGCCAACAGCCCCGGAGGCCAAAGAGCCTTTGGCTCCGAGCAACGCTGCTGCAGCAGAGCCAGAGACCTCGCTAGCCAAGCCTTCCTGGCTGGCGAATGCCGGGGAATCACTCTCAGCATTTACAGGGAATGTAGACAAAACAGGCGCTTCTCGCCTTTCAGCACTGCCGGGAGTTGGTCCTGTAATAGGGTTTTGGTCTGTTGCCAGCAACTCTGGCTGTTTTCATAAGAGGGGATGTTATTGTCTAAGGTGCAGTCTGAGACCCGTGACCTTTCTCGGGTCTGCTACTGAAATTTCCTGCCTTTCTGTTATTCTCCTCTTCTGTAAGGTGATATGAAACCCAAAACTTTTATTGCCCCTTTAAAGTGGCTTTATAGTTCCCTGTCTACTTCATATACTGCCTTATTCTCCTGAGCTGTGATATTACTTAGGGGAATCTGGGCTGCAAAAGGCATTGGCGTTTCTGCAGAGTTGAAAGAAAGGAAGAAAAAGAAAAGAAAGGAAGGAAGGAAAAGAGAGGAGAGGAAAAAGTGGTGGTGGAGAAACATTTGCAGACTTCAAAGGATCATTAACTAGTGGTGTACAACAGAATTTGCATTCTGGTTCTGGAAAAAAGGTGGCAAAGTTGCAGGAGGTGGCAAGCAGGAATAGGCTGTTGAGACTGAAAAATCTCATGACAAAAATGCAGCGATAAGCCACAAGGCAGTGACTCTTGTTAATGTAACAAAACACTTCCAAGCAGGACCTGCCAACCCGCTCCAGCATCAGGCTGAACTGAGCGGAAGGGCTCCACTGGCAAGGAAGGGGACCTTGGCTAAACGCAAAGAAGAACCCCCTGGCTGCGTGGGCTTGACAGGCCTTGTCAGGCGCATTCGTCTGCTGGCGGTGGGCTGTGCCTCATGAGAAGCATGTGAGCACCAAGTGGGGATGCCGCAGGCCCTGTGGAGTGGGTGGCTGGCACCCACAGGGGGTTCGGCAAAATGGCCTTTGGGCCCCATCCTGCTCTAGCAGCCTATGGTTTCCTGATTATTTGCAGGATTTGTACTCCACTGTTCAGCTGGTGCCCTCAAGGCATCTCATGAAACAAATCCATATAAAAATCCATATAAACTGCCCAGAGAACTTTGGCTACGGGGCGGTATATAAATCAAATAAATAAATAAATAAATAAATAAATAAATAAATAAATCAGCAACATATCACATGAAAACACTGGTAAAATCTGTAGTAGGTGAGCAGCTAGAACCAATAAAAAGATGCTAAATGCCACTAAAAACCTAGGTGAATAAGATGGACTTTGCCTGGCCCCTAAACAAGAGCGGTGAGAATACCCAGCACCCATGTCTGTGGGGTGGTGTTGCACAGTTTGGGTGCCACCACTGAGAAGACCCTTTTGACAGAAAAGAAGAAGATTGCACGCTAAATTCCAAAGGCAGCGGGCTTGGGATGGAGACACAGATGGACACCTCAAGGCTGACCTTGATTGACAGCAGGGCAGCCCAAGACATTTTTCTGCCTGAGCCAAGGGAAAAGATGCCCCCCTGTCCTTTTCCATGTGTGAGAACCATGGGCTGGATGATGAGTCTTCCTTTCACACTGGAAATGGGGCCACCTCCTCTGTTGCCCCTGGAGGCAGCAGGCTAGCTTAGGCGGCACAGAGCCGGCCATGTGGCCCACAGCTCTCTGCCTCACTCTGCCTCATGGGAGGTCTGACCTTGATCTACAAGCAGCTCCTATGAAGGAAATAAAACAGATTCATGTGAAGATGGAAGAGAGGACGTTTGCAGATATGGTCCTCGGTGTGTGTCCAAATGGGTTGAGATCTGGGAATGGGCCAAAGCAAAGGCGTCAGTGGATTGCCAGGAACAAACATGGATGCTGGATTCAGTCACCCCAGCTGTTTCCCCGTCATATTCTCTCCCATGGAAATGAACAGTAGCCATTTTGCCCTGTGACCTCACCAGCTGGGATCTGAGAGAGTTGTCCTTCCTATGAACTTAGGGGCAATGTGGGGGTGCTGTAGATATGATTTATCTTGAATTGAGCAAAGCTTTTGACTTCATTCCTCATGGTATTTCTAGTAGCAAATGTGTTAAATGCAGGCTTGATGGACAATTGCATGAGGTGGCAGCTGAAGGCGTTCTCTCCCCTCAATGGCTGCTCATCAAACGGGAGGCCGATTTTGAGTCGGCTGCTGCTGACCTGGGCCTGGCACACTTCAACATTTCTTCCATCTAGTCCCCCAGGAAGTCACTAGGTGGCAGGCAGATTAGATGGCCTCCATTCCTGAATAAGCTGCTCCAGCTTTACCCATTGGGACCTAAAATATCCACACTGGAGGAGACCTTTTCACATTGTTGTCTGTGAGAGCTCCACCTGTGATAGCCACCCATGTCCTACCAGAAAGAGACTTGACAGAGAAGTGATCCATACATATAGCAAGTAAGGCAGTACATAACCGTGTGGTTTCCCCAGATATATACTCCCTAAACACCCCCCTCCCCCAGCGTGGGTTATGCTATTCTGGTGGTAGTGCTTGGGACTGGCACAGAACTTCAGGGGTCTACCGGAGAACTTCCAAGCCCTGGCTCCAGTCAGACCAGAACACTTTCTATCTGCTGGCTTCTCTCACACAGACACAAGTGATGCCTACTAGAAGAAACCTGACTCTATACTGACAATTCCAAAAACGCCAAATAAATGTGCTGCAAGGGATTATCTCATTTAGTAATGTTAGAGGACCAGCGCCCAGAGAAGGGTGCCCAGCTGGTTTCCGAATGAGTCACCGCTCTGCTGTCCCCTCCTTCCAGTTAGCGTCAGCTGCGGTTGGTGTCTGTCCTTCACAAGTGATTGGGACCTTGAAACATTCTCAATGCAGAGCTGAACATAATTTTCTAACTCCAGAGGAAACTCCCTGTTGCACCAGTACATGAATCACGAGGCACTCTAGACCAATGACTGACACAGAAATATGGGAGCTGGCATCCTCAAAAGGGTGGTATCCTAACTGACACATTTTCAGTCAACCTTTTTAGCTATGAAAGCAGCCCAAATAATATGGAGAAATCATTCGCCGATTCTGCTTCCCTAATCTTAGCTAAACCTTTTCCCAAAGATGCCCCCCATGTAATTCCAATTGGTTATTGACATTTTTTTAAAGGTGTCTGAGCTATCAAAACATTGCAATAGAGTGTCATGAACAAAACAGGATGGGGGAGGCCTTACCATCCACCTTTCTAACTGAAGGTATGGAAGGGGGAGGGGAGGTATCATGTAGCAACTTCACATCTGGAAGGGATTTGGGAGCAGGTTCACCCAGCATAGTACAGACAAAGGGTGTGTTCTTGTTTTTTAAGCAAAATCAGATAACCTGCGACCTCCCCCCCCCCCCAAAGCAAATTTATAAGAAACTAACTTTGCTAGAACATGTATTTTGGACTGGTTCTCTCACAAGGAACAGTGTCAACAACAGTAGGGCAGGAGGATGTAGGATCTTTGGCTTGAGATCAGCTTGAAATTGATGGATGTACCAAGAGTCAAGAGTAAGGTTTTTTTCTGACTGTGGCACCTCAGTTTCTCATTCTGATAAACTTCTCCCCACAAGCTGTGGCCAAGGTTTCATTATGAAAGTTGAGCTTTCACCCAAACCAATGAGAAAGACAAGAGATACCACATTATGAAGGTGAAGACGATGTAAAGCAATGCATTTTAGCTGCTTGCTCAGTTCAGTTCTCCCAATAGGAAGGCCTTGGTTGGTTTCCCAAAACTCCAAAATAATGTATCATCGGTTGTCAAATATGATGGTAAATATATGGCAAACTTTTACATAATCCAAGAATATTGGGTTAAAAGTTGGCATTAACATTTGGGGAACCATTTTTCATTCTGGCCATGAAGGACGCAGCAGCATTCTTTTGACAGCACCAGAACAGAACCACGCTGTTGTTCCAGGCTTGTCCTCTGGGTTCAGGCCAGCCCTTTGGTCCATCCCACCCGGCCAGAGCAGGCAGGATCCCAATGAATCCTTGGCAGGGTCATTGCAAGCGGCCTGGCTCTTCTGGCGGGTTCCAGCTGACCCAGTTTTCCCAGCCGTCCTTGACCTGAGCTCATTCCCCCTCATCGTGGCTGAAGGCCCTTGTTTTGCAAACAGCGAGGAGGTCCTGGAATAGCATTCAGAGAGTGTTTCTCCATCTCTGGTCAGACTGAGGGAAAAGACCACACACATGATTCCAGGATGGCAGCAGCTTGCAAAAGCATTTGGTTCACATTAATTATGTCTGGACAAAAAGAGAGACATAGAAGGAGGAAAAGGGAGGAGAGAAGGAGCAGGACAGCAAGTGAGAATCCAAGACATCCACAAGGCTGCATAGATGTTTCTGGCTATTTCTGATGAGAAAAGCTGGATTCTTCAAGAAAACACTGACTGTGACATGCCTTTCATCCCATCAATGACCACAACAATGAACGCAACAGAAAAAGTATAAAGGTGACCTCAGCTTAACAGAAGTCTCTTGAAAGGAGAAACCGCCATGTCACAACAGTTCACAGGCCAATCAAAAAATTGTTCATATGTTTTGATGTGTTTCCACAGGGCCTGTAACATTTTCAAGGACCCAGCTGTGTCTTCATGGCTCCTCTCCTTGAACACAGATGTCCACATTTCGGTCTTAGAATAAACGTTTGAAAAAGACTGAATAGATATAAGCTGGCTAGAAAATGGAGCCACTGAGCTCTGTAGAATTGGGGTTGCTAGCTGGCCAGAAATGTACATGCCTGCATGGTTACTTCCTCAGCTGCAAACGTGTAACGTAGAGCCGAAAGGGGCAGCCCGACTGATCAAGGGCTTGGTGCATCTTCCCTCGGACCAAAGTAACCAGTTCTGGGGCTCTGGGCGAAGTTGGCTGGCAGCAGGCTCAGGACGTCACAGAAGGGGGAGGGTCCTTGTGGAATGCACTACCCACATGTTGTGATGGCAGCTCCTCATTCAGATGCACGTAGGAAAGCAGAGTGCTTGCAATGACTCCTCAATGCACAGAGGGGGGAAGAGGAGGAGGAGGTGGATCTCGATCCTGCTGTGCCTGTGAGCTTCCTGGAGGCATCTGGACAGCAGCTTTGTGCAACACAAAAGCCACTCGAGATGGAAGCTTGGTCTGTCCGGAGAAGCGATGTTGCTCTCCAAAGGGAAATCCTCCCTTGGCTACGTGACCGGTTTGCAGCTGAGGAAGAAAACATGCAGGCATATAAATTTCACCTGATGGAGGGAGATAAATAGTGGGGTCCCACAGGGACCAATGATGATTATGCTGCGGCTGCTGCTGCTGATAATATCAATAATAATAATAATAATAATAATAATAATAATAATAATAATAATTTCTTCCCTTTCTCTCCATTTTGATCGAGGCGGGGAACAACAATAAATGATAAAATATATAATACTCAATTAAAACATAGTATACATTGTTAAAAACATCCTTAAAAACATTTTAGAACATCTTAAAATTCCACTGCATAGGTATTGAGCCTTGATAGAGCTGTACAAAACTATGCATGGCATGGAGAATGTGGATAGGGATGCCTTTTTCTCCATCTCTCAAAATACTTGAACCCAGTGGGGTCATCCCATGAAGGTGATTGGTGGGAGATCCAGGGCAAATAAAAGGAAGGTCTTCTTCACACAGCACATAGTTAAATTATGGAACTCACTACCACAAGATGTAGTGATGGCCACCCATTTGGATGGCTTGAAAAGGAGGTTTGATAAATTCCTGGAGACCAAGGCTACTAGACCTGATGGTTGTGTGCTATCTTCAGTATTTGAGGCAGTAAGCCTTTTGCACCAGTTGTTGGGGAACCTGAGTAGGAGGGTGCTGTTGCTCCATGGGCCTTTTCTGTGGTGGCCCCCCAATTATGGAATGATCTCCCCAGTGAGGCTTGCCTGGTGCCAACATTGTTATCTTTTTGGCACCTGGTCAAGACTTTTCTCTTTGTCCAGGCATTTAACAGCATTGAACAACGCTAAGTTTGTTTTTTAATGGACCCCAGAATTGTTGTTTTTAAATGGATATCATTTTTTATATAGTTTTTATGTTTTTGATGGTTCAAGGGAAAAATGGATGGATGATATTCTGGAGGTGACGAACTTGACCTTGGGGGACCTGGGGGTGGCGATGGCTGACAGAAAGCTCTGGCGTGGGCTGGTCCATGAAGTCACGAAGAGTTGGAAGCGACTGAACGAATAAACAAACAAACCACCCAGAGAGCTTCGCCCTGCCCTGGCCACATCTCCATCCTGCTTTGCTCACTCTGCAGGCGGAGTTGTCCAAACGCGGCAGGAACTCTGACATGGGAGTTTCCCCCATTCATCTGTGTTGACCTCTCTCCACTGGCAGAGGTGTTTCTGGGAGCACAGTTCACATAGTAGGGTTTCAACATCCGAAGAAACATCCCAAAGAAGAGGTACAAAGTATAAAACCTCCATTTCGATTTTATTAATCTGCAATTTACTGTCGCTGTTATAAATTCATCCACTGATTGGGTGAATCAATGTGATGAAGCGAACCCTCATTTCTTCAAAGTCTGCACTGGCAACGGCAGCCTTGGGAAAGGGGGAAAACACGAGCCATCTTGTCTGTTTTCATCACAGTAGTTCTCCTTATGCAATTACATTGTCAAAAAATCTAGTGAAACCGCTGGGACTTGGAACACGAACGTTTATATTGGCTCATCAGTGCCACGGAATTGATGTTGGCTGCAATGCAGGCAGACATTTTTTGCATTCTTCAGAGATTAAGCACCAAAATGTTCAGGAGGGAAACAGCTGCCTCGTTTCCCTTGTAGTCACTGTCCTCCTTCCAAACGCATGATGGATGTCCAAGGCAAGGGGGATACGTCTCCATTCCCTTTTCGCAAACGGGGCAGGCGCACGTGTGCATTACACGTACGTGTTGATCAGCTGGCCGTGAATGCTCACACACACATTCACACATGAACGTGGGCTGCTCCAAAGGGGGGGAGGGATGGAAAGACGGTTTCTCAGCCACATCACCGACCTTGAAATCGTCTGTTTTGTTTCAGCTAAGCTTCAGGGGTGAAGTAAAATTCCTTTGTTAGCGGGAAGAGAATGGGAGCAGCGGCCATTTTGTTTTCGCCACGCAAGTCTGTTGTGAGTTGCTTTTTTGTGTGTTTTGGACATTTGAAATGGCTCCTACCACCATACAAGAAATAGCTCCTGCCGTTGACACTCTCTGGGGGCAGCTGAATCTCTGCAGAAAAACACACATTTGGAGAGTGGACGTCCTGTTCTTCTAGCAGCTCAGTTTATTTGAGAAGTGCAATGTTAAATGCAACCTTAATTTAAAATCTGAATACTAGGGAATTTTTTTTTTACGTTTTGACTTCTTGGCTTTTTTTATAAGAATGTCTTGCAAAAATGCTGGAGATCCTTTATTCAAAAGCAGACCAAAAGGCAACTCAATCGCCTGTAAAGACCCTGTAGAGTCAATGCAGGAAGCAGAGGAGCAGTGGCTGGGGGCCCTTGCGTGATGCCATCTGTGACTACAGCTGTGTCAATTTCACCAGCATTAGCTTGCACCTCCAGTCCCCCAGAAGCACCAAAACAGCAGCGCCTGGGACAGATTGTTCAAGAGTTGAGGAGCCCTCAGTGTGGCCTCCCTTTCCCCTTGGGAAGAGCAGCCTTGGGAGGCTGCACCCGCCAGGAGCTCAGCCTACTGGGCCGAGGGCTGCTGCTGCCGCCCATCCTAGGGCTGAGCCCTCTGAGGATGGGGGGCAGGGAGCTCTTCAGCACAGGCCTACAAGACCTGGGCTGACTGCTGATGTTTCTACCCCAGGCACTTATCCCCGAGACCAGGCCTGGACCACTCCCAGGTCCCTCGTACTGCAATGGATCCCAGACTGCACAGGTTACAGAGGCAGAACAGGGGAACGGACTGTAAATATCTGCAGGTCTCATTCAGGATGACCAATGGGGCAGCAGCGCACTCCAGACCTCCCCTTTGTCGTCATCATCATCCCTCTATATATGGGTGAGGGGCGGAGGCTCAGAGAAAAGCTTGCTAAGAAAAGTGAGTCTGAGGTGTGTTTTGAAGTTGTGTCACAGCTACCTCCGAGGGCCTCAGAATGTGTTTGAGGTCACATGCTCCCAAAGAGCTGTGGATGTTTGAGAAGGAGGAGAGGAAAACAGCTGGAGGAGAAGAAAAGTGGAGCAGCTGAGGAGGAAGACAGGAGGAGGCAGGAGCAGCGTCACGTGTAGCCACTGAGAAGGAAGGATGTGGGGAGGGGGGGGGAGAGAGATTGTTCTATTTGGTCCTGTATTGTTGCTTGCTGGGAACCCTAACGTCAAGTAAATGTCATTCTATTTCTATGCAGAGAAACCTGCCCTTCCTCATCCTGGTTACAGAAACCTGCGGGGCTGCACACAGCCACGGTGCTACATCAGCTCTGTCTCCAGAGCCATGGCCTAAAGTTCAAGACAACTCCAAAGCCAGGCATAGTTTCTCAGCAGTTCACTTTCAACATGCAGTTCTTTGTGGCAGACCGTTCGTTGCTCGTGGTGGGTCAAAGGGGACAGAAATCCTCACCAGAGGCCATGCTGTAAGGCAGATGCGAAACGCCACAAGCCAAGCCCCGATCTCTGTGCCCATCAGCACTTGCAGAAAGAGGCCCCGCCTCCCCACTGGCCCCCTCGCCTTCCGCATGCTCCATTCAGATGTATGAGAAGCCCATCAGCAAAACAAGACCTCAGCCCTGCAATTGCTTCTGGCCTTGAGCTGTCCCGCAGGCAGCGAGTTCCAGGAACGACAAAGGAGGGATGTTGAACAAACTGCCGACTGGTCCTCAACTGTCAGTGGGGACAAAGACCCCCTCCCCACTCTTCCTGCAGGCATTACATGGGGTTTTGTTGTCTGTCTTTATGCGATGTCTCAAAAAGTCTGAGCTTTATCACATATTGCAAAGAAAGCGGGGAGCTAACAAAGGACTAAAGTTGAGCTAACAAAGGACTAAAGTTGAGGTTCAAAATAGCATTCTTCTTTTTCAGGAAGGAAATGTCAAACAAAATACGATGTCATATTCGAGCAGGAGTGGGTGGACACAGGTAAAGGCCTTGAAAGTATGGAGCTGTTTCGGCCTCTGCAGTATGCTGTCCATAAGCGTTGCAAGTAATTCCTGAGAGATTTGCCCAATGGCCCAGGCATACCTCTGGTAGCCACTTGTCACTTCAACAGACTGAAAATAGAAAGGGGGTGATACACTCCAGTTTACAAAGGTTTTATTTTCTGTCCACCTGAACATGATCCTTTTCTACTTGTTATAGATGTTCAGGCAACCAGCTGTTTAAATGTCTGCTGCAGTTACCAGTTGAGTCAAGGAAAGCAAAAGCCTCTAGAATTGAAAGAAGACTCATAACCATGCTTTTCATCCCCCGGTCTCCCCCTTTAAGAACAAAAGAAGAATCCTGTTGCTGGATCAGACCGAGTGTCGATCTAGTCCAGCACCCTATTCACACAGTGGCCCATCAGCTATCAACCAGGGACCCACAAGCAGGACACGCGTGTAGTAGCACCCTCCTGCCCATGTTCCCCAACAAGTCATGGGGCTCAGCAGCCTTTCTGTTAAAGGCCTTTAGCGTCTGCAGAGCCAGCCCTGGAAATGACGTCTTACCAGCTCGTCCTGCCTTGTCTCCTGGTGACAACCTCAGTGCTACAGACTTTGGACTCCTGCTGGACTCTGCCCATGGATTGTGAATGTATCGGACTGCCTGTTATTTTGACCACTCCAGCTGTTACCCGACTCCATAGGTCTGACTGATGGCCTGTGCTTTGACATTGGCCTGTTACTTTGGCCGCTTATGCTCCTGCGTGAACTCCCTTGAAATGAAACTTGTCTCTTGGAACATGGGCCTCATTTATAAGGTTTGCCTTGTGGTCAGCCCTTTCAATGAGGCTGTGATAGACAATGTAGGACAGGCTGAACTGTCTTGTTTGTATTTCATTATTTGTTAAAAACACACATTATGTATTTTAAAATTAATTGCATTTATTTGTCATGTCATGAAATAAATTCTCTAGATGATTACTGTAGCTCACAAAGGCATGTGCCATAATCAATGCACTATGGAGCTGGAAGACTCGGAGTTGTTTATGATACAATACACTAAGACGGCTTTTCCTAGGGTCCTGGTTCGGGTTAGGGGGCTTTCCTATGGCTGTGTTCTGCCAGACATGATTGGACTGTGCAGCCTGCGAATAAAGCCAAGACCTACATAAATAAAAATGCTACAAAGCATAGAACTGCATAAAAATATTGTAGTGAGTGACAAAAGCAGGGGCAGGCTAAGCAATGCCGTAGAGAATAACTATATAACAATGTACAAAGTCAGCAAAGATAGTCAAAGTGTTAAGCAGGGAATTAAACAGGTAAAACCACCCCACACACAAGTGATTGTGCAAGGTAACACCGAAGTATGAATGTGGTTAAACACAGGTGAGCAAAGTTTTGTTCAGATGAGCAAAAGCTTTAAAAAGAACCTGTTTTCAACCTTGTTTCGCCATGTTCAGCTTCTTCTGAAAAGCAATACTTTACTGCTAAGAACTGGGGGGAAACATACATAATATACATCCCCCATGTGAAGTTACACAGTTACATGAAAACAGCATCAAATAAAGCTCAAAACTGTTCTGTTAGGACTCACCTCCACTAATGAGCAAACATTGTGGGAATAAAGATGTGATGAATATTTAGGAAATCTTTCTGGTTCAGTAGATCTTATTAATCCCCCACAAATGCAGTTTGGCTGAGAAACAACTACAAAGTTTAAAAAACATGATAAAGTAATAAGCCCAACAAAAAAGCATTACCATGTTGAGACCTCAAATTTATTTAGTTATTTATTTTTGCATTTTATATCCCACCTTTTTTCCTCCAAAGGAATCCAAGGTGGCGTACATAATCCTCCTCCTCTCCATGTTATCCTCACAACAATAACCCTGTGAGGTGGGTTGGGTTGAGAGTCTGTGACTGGCCCGGAGCCACCCAGTGGGTTTCCATGGCCGAGTGGGGACTAGAACCCGGATCTCCCGACTCCCAGTCCAACACTTTAGCCACTACACCGCTCTGGTGTGGTGTAATGGCTAAATCCCCAGTGACGGAGTCAGCTTCAAAATCTGTTCTGGCAGGTTTCACCAATTCAGTCTACCGGTCTTACCTTGGTGACCGTTTTAATGAAATATTAAGAATGGGAGGGCAAGAAAAAACATCAAGCCTCTATCTGGGCTTCTAGTCAGATCCCCTATTTTCCCCCTTTAATAGTGGAAAAAAGTTCAACAGGTGGAACTTCTCTTACCTTTCAACAACGTATTACAGTTGCAAGAGTTCATTCCTAAAAGTGCAAAAGCATCTGGTCACCTTACATAAGATGCATGTGTGTACTGTGCAATTAAAAATGAAGCAGCATATCTCATATTGACTGGCTGAATTTAAAGAACACAAATTTAAGTGTGCTCCTTGTCAAAATGTGCTAGAGGTGTGAAAGAAATCGTGAAGATACAGGTGTGTGGAGATGGAGGCCTTGAGAACGGTAAGGATAGAAGGTGTAAAAGCAGTTTAGCCTTTGCAGATGTGCCTGAATGATTAAGCCAGCAGGAAGGCTCACATACATCCTCTACAACCAACTTACAGTTGGTTGAAGTTGGCACCGCAATGCTAAAGTTCAAAAGAAACATTTCAATAACAACGACCACCTTATAGAAGCTTACACTCATTGAGGATTAAGACAGTTGTTGCCTAACCCCAAGCGTTCTCTTAATTAGAAGCCAGTAGCTGAAACTTCTCAGAGGATGGAGCCAAACGTAACGTACCACACACCTGATTACTATAAATCAAACTATGGCAAATTTAGGGGGAATTAATCCTGAGTAGGAAAGTCTAAGTTATTTATTTATTTATTTTATTTTATTTTATTTATTACATTTTATACCACCCAATAGCCGAAGCTCTCTGGGCGGTTCACAAAAATTAAAACCACAGTAAAACACTGTGCCTTTCAGTGCATTATCCTGAAATAAGGTAACTACAATCAGGGTTACTTTACTCTCAAACAGTCTTACAGCATAAGCAACCCGGTAACAAAAAGGCTATCAAAGGAAGCAGCAGCAGCAGCAGCCCATGCATTTCACTCTATGTAGTTCTTGTGTGTAAACAGCATTGCCCAGAAAAGCACAACACCAACACCACCCACACAGTCATCCTGCTAAAGGCGCTATCAAGTTGCTCACTATTGCTTGCTTGCATAGCAGGCATGGAGGCAGCCAGGCTCTGCTCTCTCATCCTACTTCACACACAAGAACTATCGCTGCAGGAGAATCTGCTCTTTAACAGTGCCTTCGGTTGGCCTCGCCTTCCCATCTCCACCGGTTACTCCCCCCCCCCAAACCATTCAACCATCCACTAAGTCATCCCTATTGGTCAATATCAAGTCAAGGATTGCCGATCCTCTAGTTCCTTCCTCCACTTTCTGTAGGAGAAAGTTATCATCCACACATGTCAGGAATTTCTTGGAAGGGCCGCTTTTGGCAGTATTTGTCTCCCAACAGATATCAGGGTAATTGAAGTCCCCCATCACTACAACATCACTCTTCCTTGAAACACTGGCAATTTGTTTCTCAAAAGTTTCATCCTCGTCTTCTCCTTGATTGGGTGGTCGGTAGTAGACTACAATTATGTTATTTTTATTCCTTGCCCCATTTATTTTAATCAGGATGCTCTCGATGGGGCTCCCAGTCTGATCCGCCTGTATTTCTGTGCAAGGATAGGTATTTTTAACATATAGTGCAACTCCACCTCCCTTTTTGTTTCTTCTGTTCTTTTTGAACAAGTTATATCCTTCAATTGCTATATTCCAGTCTTGGGAGTCATCCCACCAAGTTTCAGTTATACCTATCAAGTCGTATTTCCCTTCACGTAATTAGAGTCCAAGTTCATTCTGTTTGTTTCCCATGCTCTGGGCATTGGTATATAGACATCGAAGACCATGTGTTTTATAGTCTGGCTTTGTTCCTACATTGTTGCGGACACTATTTTTGAGCACTATTGGAGCTGTTCTCTGTACTGTGGTGCATGGGCCTTCATCCATTGTTGCCTTTGTTTTGTTTCTGTTCAAAATCCTTTGTTTTGTTTCTCTTCTCTATTTACTGGTCTGTCTTTTAGCTGTTGTTTACTGAAGTTCTCCTCACTTCCAGAACTTGGGCTGAATAAAATCAGACTCACTGTGTGAAAAGGTTGAGTTTCCAGACTCTTCAGTAAAGGCGGCCATTTTTTGTTGGTCTTCATTCTGCATTTCTCCAAGGGATGGATTTTCATTGCAAGGTAATTTCTTCATTGTGGGGTTTACAGACCTCAACTTTACATCATCCAATGCTCCATGATTTCCTCCACGATTCCCTTCATCAGGAATTGGGGTTTCTACGGTTTCTTGGGTTCATTTTTCCATTTCCCCTTGCTGTGCTCAGGAGCTGCAAACACAGCCTTCCAAAATGGCTGCAAGGGTTAGGCTTTGGGTTAGGGTTAGGAATGAATTTATTTTTTAAGGAATGAATTTTTTATTTTCAAAAAACATACTACTGCACAATTAAAACAAAAATAAATACATATTTGAAGTATTTTACAATTTTCAAATTGTATAAATTATAAAATATAATTATAAATTATATCAATATATCTATACAAATTATACTAAAATTATACATAATTATAGCTAATTATACATTACAATTACAGATGTCCATACAGACAATAATCCCTTTGCACATCCAGTTTAAGTTGAACCAATCTTCTGGCCAAAAGTAGACTCACATGGATGGGTGCTTACGGGTGGCGTAGAAATGACGTTCTGTATCATGTGGAAACGCAGCCCTGGGTTTCATCACCTTATGGGTCAAGCAGGGCCAGGAGAAGGATGGGGGGCATGCCACCCTGTGGACTCTTGGACCTCTGATGCTATCCTTCTGGGAAGGCTGCCTTGAAGTTGCGTATTGCAACGGTTCCACTCCCGCCTAGAATGCCTCTTAGACAAAGCGGGCGTAAGGGAGAATGGATCTCTCCTAGGGCACCATTTCAGCCCATGCTTTTCAACAGCTACCTGAAACCGCCGGGAGAGGTTCTCCAGGGGAGCGGGCTGAGGCGGCAACCAGGACACCTCGCTTCGCCTCTCATTCTCAGCTCAGAGAGCTGAGACCGTGGAAGCTCTGAACCAGCGCCTGGGCAGGAGATTGGGCTGGATGAGGGCCCGTGAACCGAGAGTCACGCCAGACGAGACGCAAGTGCTATTTGTGGGTGGTTCATCGATCCGGTTAAGTGACAGTCGCCCTGCTCTGGAAGGGGGGTTACAGGCCTTCTAAAGGGTGAGGTCTGCCATGCGGAGATGGCGGATCCGTCCTCGTCTGCAGAGGCACAGGCTCCCTCGGGGGCTCAGAGCACCACCTGTTCAAGGAATCCTTTTTACTTCTGATTAGTTATTTTAATTTTTATTAGACTCTTAGTGATTTTCTCTCCTGTTGCTTTCAGTTTAGTGAATTTATTTCCATTGTCTTGGCCAGTTTTATTCTGTATTAGCTGTATTCTCTTTTAATTTCTTATTTTAAATATTTTGTACACCAACTTTGGGCTTGGGGGGGTTAAAGTGCAGTAAATAAAAAGAAAAATTAGAACTAAATCAAAATAAGCTGCAACTAAAATGCAAAGGGAAATAAAAAAAACTGTGACCCTGACTGAAAGCTGCTCTGAGCCACTGAGGGAGCCTCTGCCTCTACGGACAACAGTGGAACCGTGACCATCCCCACCATAGACGTCACCCTTTAGGAAGTGTGTAACTCCCTTCCAGAACAGGGTGATTGTCACTAAGCCCGAATGACAACCCACCTGCAAACAGTACGTCTGTTGTGTCTGGATTGAATCTGAGTTTCTTGGCCCTCATCCAGTCCATTCTCCTGCCTGTGAGCTGGTTCAGAGCTTCCACTGCCTCCACCCTATGAGCTGAGAAGGAGAGGCACTGGTGAGGCCTCAGCCCTCGGCCCCGGTTAATGTCTCCTGGCGGTTTGATGTAGATGTTGGGAAGAATGGGGGTCAAAAAGATCCCTGAGGTCCCCTGTAGCAAGACTGGCATAGGACAGAGCCATCATCCCTAACACCACCACCTTCAGTATTCTAGGCAAGAGCAGAAGCCTCGCAACACACGACTTCCCACCCCCACTCAAGACAGCCTTCCCAGATGGTTAGCATAAGAGGACCAAGAGAGTCCACAAGGTTGCAGGTATCCTTCTGCCGGCAAAGAGATGGGGACACCGGCAGGGTTGCACGCCCCCCCATCCCTCTCTTGGCACAGGTCGACCCAAGAGTGACCCCTCCTTCTCTAAAACAGGAACAGATGACACATGTCTGTGACCCCCGTGGAGCTGGCTCCCATAAAGCTTCAAAGATTATTAAGGCATTTCTAATTCTCAGTTGTTCTCTGCAGTTACAGATTTTATTTATTTATTCATTACATTTTTATACTGCGCCATAGCCGAAACTCTCAGGGCGGTTCAGATGTGCATGCAGGCAATAATCCATTTGCACGTGCAGTTCAAGGTGAACCAATCTTCTGGCCAAAAGTAGACTCACACGGATGGGTGCGGACAGGTGGCGTTGAAATGACGTTCCATGATCTAGGACACAAAGGCCAGGACCATCCTCAGCAACACGTAGGGGCACGGGCCAGTCGTGTTCTTCTTAGAACTTCTCTGTGGGGGGGGAAAAGGCAGGAACTTATTTAACAATCCATCACAGCGAGACAAGAATACTTTTTGTCCGTTACATATCCAAATACACATCTAACAAACAGTAGTTGCCTCCCTAAAGACATCTCCCCGTGGCTGCCTGAACCGGCTTCTCAGGGATAAAATTCTCATGGAATGCCTTTAAAGTTAGCGGAGGTAGTGGCAGCAATCCCAGTCACCACTGGCGAAGGGGAAGAGAGCCCAAGCTGTGCAAGAACAGAACCCAAGGAGTGCAGAAGTGCAGGAGAAGCCAGAGCAACTTTAAGGGCATGCCGTTGACACGGCAGTCTACCGCAAGAGAGGCTGTGCGAATTCACAGGCGTACCATGTGCTAATTCATGAGCGTATGTAACCTATGCTCCTTAACTTTCCTGCCTAGCCCTCGGCTGCCTAAAAATCCTTCCACCCACGCTTAGCTTGACCTTGTATGGCACCACACACCAGAAAAAGTAACTTAGCTTTTTACTCGATCTGACGACCCGTCCGCCTCCTGTTGTGTCAGCTGGAAAGAGAGACCGTTGCCTTAATGCTGGTGAAACAGTGCCATCCATGAGAAAGCTGAGTTGTTGCAGCTACACGTAGATTTGGGTTGGAGAACATCAGGCCTGCAGGATCCGCTTCCCTTCTGAGAAGAACCCTGCGAACCACCACCCAGGACGAGTTGCAAATTAGGAGGGCAGGAAATTTACACTAAGAATATGAGGCCCCTGCAGCTGGCTCGGACCAAGCATCAGAGGTTATGAAGGCGTTTCTATTTCTCGGGTTTTTTCTACAATCGCATGCATGCAATAATCCGTTCACAAATTCAGTACAATGTTTAACAAACCGATTGGCCGAAAGTAGACTTCCACGGATGGGTGGTGTGCAGACGGCATTCCTCATCAAGATCCAGAATATTAACGCCAGGACAATCCTCAGCGACGCAGAGAGACCTGGGCCAGCCATGATCCTTCTGGACTTCGCCTTCCAACAAAACGAGGGGAAGGTTTTGAACGGCACTGCAAGACACACAAGGATACTATTTCCATGCTCAAAGGAATGCACGCCACACAGTATTTGTCTTCTGAAACCATCCACTCCACTGGCTTCTCTAAGATGGAACCCTCCGTCCCCCGCGGCACGCCCTCAAAGTTAGCGGAGCTTGTGGAAGCGTGGCAGCAATCCCAGTCACCGGTGGCGAAGGGGAAGAAACCCCCACGGGGGGAAGGACAGAACCCAAGGAGTGTGGAAGTGCAGGAGAAGCTAGAGCAACTTTGAGGGCGTGTCCTTGACACGGCAGGCTGCCGAAAGGGACCTGAGCGAATTCACGAGGGGTATGATACTTTTTGGTATCTACACTCGTTACCTTTCATGCGTGGCCCTCGGTAGTCCAAAAGCCCCCCCCCACGCACACACGGAGCCAGATGTTCTAGAGCCCCTCCCCCAGAAGTCATGACTTAGCTTTTGTAGTCCATCTGAGGAGCTGCCGGCCTCCTGCAGCCTGGGCCGGAAAGGGAGACCACGGATTTATCTCTGGTGGAGCAGTGCCATCCAGGAGGAAGCGGAGCTGTTGTAACATCTCGCATGTGTCGGGTCGGCGGACTTTGGGCTTGCAGAATCGGCTTTCTTTCCTGGAAGAAACCTGGGACCCAACACTCAGAGCCAGGTGCAAACTAGACATACCCTAAGAAAATGGGAGCAGGGCGTCCCCGAGCACCTCCTCGGGCCCGGGACCGGTGGAGATGCCTATCACAACCGAGCCCATCAGCTTCATTGGCCAACGGCTGGCAGAGTGCGATGGCATTGGCCAGGGCTACTTACTGATCTAGCTGCCCCGTTGAGACCAGATAAACTTCTGTATCATGTGGAAACGCAGCCCTGGCCTTCGTCACCCGATGGGTCAACCAGGGCCAGCAGAAGGATGGGGGGGGGGCGTGCCACCCCGTGGACTCTCTTGGACCTCTGATGCTGTTCTTCTGGGAAGGCTGCCTTGAAGTTGCGTATTGCAACGGTTCCACTCCTGCCTAGAATGCCTCTTAGACAAAGTGGGCGTAGGGGAGAATGGATCTCTCCTAGGGCACCATTTCACCCCATGCTTTTCGACAGCTACATGAAACCGTCGGGAGAGGTTCTCCAGGGGAGCGGGCTGAGGCGGCAACCAGGACACCTCGCTTCGCCTCTCCTTCTCAGCTCAGAGAGCTGAGACCGTGGAAGCTCTGAACCAGCGCCTGGGCAGGAGAGTGGGCTGGATGAGGGCCCGTGAACCGAGAGTCAAGCCAGACGAGACGCAAGTGCTATTTGTGGGCGGTTCATCGATCCGGTTAAGTGACAGTCGCCTTGCTCTGGAAGGGGGGGGGGTTACAGGCCTTCTAAAGAGTGAGGTCTGCCGTGCGGAGATGACGGTGGCTCCGTCCTCGTCTGCAGAGGCACAGGCTCCCTCGGGGGCTCAGAGCACCACCTGTTCAAGGAATCCTTTTTACTTCTGATTAGTAGTTATTTTAATTATTATTGGACTCTTAGTGATTTTCTCTCCTGTTGCTTTTAGTTTAGTGAATTTATTTCCATTCTCTTGGCCGGTTTTATTCTGTATTAGCTGTATTCTCTTTTAATTTCTTATTCTTTTAAATATTTTGTACACCAACTTTGGGCTTTGTGGGGAGTTAAAGTGCAGTAAATAAAAAGAAAAAATAGAACTAAATTAAAATAAGCTACAACTAAAATACAAAGGGAAATAAAAAAAACCTGTGACCCCCGTTGAAACCCACATGATGAAAAGCCACTCTGAGCCACGGAGGGAGCCTGTGCCTCTACGGACAACGGCGGAACCGTGACCATCCCCACCACAGACGTCACCCTTTAGGAAGTGTGTCACTTCCCCCCCCCCTCCAGAACAGGGTAAATGTCACTAAGCCTGAACGATGACCCACCTGCAAACAGTACGTCTGTTCTGTCTGGATTGAATCTGAGTTTCTTGGCCCTCATCCAGTCCATTCTCCTGCCCGTGAGCTGGTTCAGAGCTTCCACTGCCTCAACCCTATGAGCTGAGAAGGAGAGGCACTGGTGAGGCCTCAGTCCGCGGCCCCGGTTAACGTCTCCTGGCGGTTTGATGTAGATGTTGGGAAGAATGGGGGTCAAAAAGAGCCTTGAGGTCCCCTGTAGCAAGACTGGCGTAGGACAGAGCCATCATCTCCCAACACCACCACCTTCAGAATTCTAGGCAAGAGCAGAAGCCTCGCAACACACGACTTCCCACCCCCACCCAAGACAGCCTTCCCAGATGGAGAGCATAAGAGGACCAAGGGAGTCCACGGGGTTGCAGGTCCCCTATCCTTCTGCTGGCAAAGAGACAGGGACAGCGGCAGGGTGCACGCCCCCCCCCATCCCTCTCTTGGCACAGGTCGACCCAAGAGCGACCCCCCTTTCTCTAAAACAGGAACAGATGACACATGCCTGTGACTCCCGTGGAGCTGGATCAATTATTAAGGGATTTCTACTTCTCAGTTGTTTTCTACAATTACACGTGTCCGTACAGGCAATAATCCCTTCGCACATCCAGTTTAAGTTGAACCAGTCTTCTGGCCAAAAGTAGACTCACACAGACTGGTGGCTTTGAAATGACCTTCAAGGCCAGGACCGTCCTCAGCAACACGTTGGGGCGCGAGCAGTCTTGTTCCTCCTGGAACTTCTCCTTGGGGGAAAAAAAGGCAGGAACTTCTTTAACGGTCCATCACAGTGAAACACGCAAGAATATCTTTTTGTCTGTTACATATCCAAACAAAACACCTGATAAACGGTAGTTGCCTCCCTAAACATATCTCCCCGTTGCTGCCTGAACAGGCTTCTCAGAAATAAAATTCTGCCCACCTCACGGCATGCCTTTAAAGTTAGCTGAGCTAGTTGCAGCGTGGCAACAACCCCAGTCACCGCTGGCGAAGGGGAAGAGAGCCGAAGTGGTGCAAGAACGGAACCCAAGGAGTGAGGAAGTGCAGGAGAAGCCAGAGCAACTTTAAGGGCGTGCCGTTGACACGGTAGGCTACCAAAAGAGAGCCTGTGCGAATTCACAAGCGTACCATGTGCGAATTCAAGAGCGTATGTCACCTATGCTCTTAACTTTCCTGCCTAGCCCTCGGCTGCCTAAAAATCCCTCCACCCACGCTTAGCTTGACCTTGTATGGCACCACACACCAGAAAAAGTAACTTAGCTGTTTTACTCGATCTGATGACCTGTCCGCCTCCTGTTGTGTCAGCTGGAAAGGGAAACCGTCGTCTTACTGCTGGTGAAAGGGTGCCGTCCGTGAGAAAGCCGAGTTGTTGCAGCTTCTCGTAGATCTGGGTTAGAGAACATCAGGCCTGCAGGATCCGCTTTCCTTCTGAGAAGAACCCTGCGAACACCACCCAGGACGAGTTGCAAATTAGGAGGGCAGGAAATTTACACTAAGAATATGAGGCCCCTGCAGCTGGCTCGGACCAAGCATCAGAGGTTATGAAGGCGTTTCTATTTCTCGGGCTTTTTCTACAATCGCATGCGTGCAATAATCCGTTCACAAATTCAGTACAATGTTTAACAAACCGATTGGCCGAAAGTAGACTTCCACGGATGGGTGGTGTGCAGACGGCATTCCTCATCAAGATCCAGAATATTAACGCCAGGACAATCCTCAGCGACGCAGAGAGACCTGGGCCAGCCATGATCCTTCTGGACTTCGCCTTCCAACAAAACGAGGGGAAGGTTTTGAACGGCACTGCAAGACACACAAGGATACTATTTCCATGCTCAAAGGAATGCACGCCACACAGTATTTGTCTTCTGAAACCATCCACTCCACTGGCTTCTCTAAGATGGAACCCTCCGTCCCCCGCGGCACGCCCTCAAAGTTAGCGGAGCTTGTGGAAGCGTGGCGGCAATCCCAGTCACCGGTGGCGAAGGGGAAGAAACCCCCACGGGGGGAAGGACAGAACCCAAGGAGTGTGGAAGTGCAGGAGAAGCTAGAGCAACTTTGAGGGCGCGTCCTTGACACGGCAGGCTGCCGAAAGGGACCTGAGCGAATTCACGAGGGGTATGATACTTTTTGGTATCTACACTCGTTACCTTTCATGCGTGGCCCTCGGTAGTCCAAAAGCCCCCCCCCCACGCACACACGGAGCCAGATGTTCTAGAGCCCCTCCCCCAGAAGTCATGACTTAGCTTTTGTAGTCCATCTGAGGAGCTGCCGGCCTCCTGCAGCCTGGGCCGGAAAGGGAGACCACGGATTTATCTCTGGTGGAGCAGTGCCATCCAGGAGGAAGCGGAGCTGTTGTAACATCTCGCATGTGTCGGGTCGGCGGACTTTGGGCTTGCAGAATCGGCTTTCTTTCCTGGAAGAAACCTGGGACCCAACACTCAGAGCCAGGTGCAAACTAGACATACCCTAAGAAAATGGGAGCAGGGCGTCCCCGAGCACCTCCTCGGGCCCGGGACCGGTGGAGATGCCTATCACAACCGAGCCCATCAGCTTCATTGGCCAACGGCTGGCAGAGTGCAATGGCATTGGCCAGGGCTACTTACTGATCTAGCTGCCCCGTTGAGACCAGATAAACTTCTGTATCATGTGGAAACGCAGCCCTGGCCTTCGTCACCCGATGGGTCAACCAGGGCCAGCAGAAGGATGGGGGGGGGCGTGCCACCCCGTGGACTCTCTTGGACCTCTGATGCTGTTCTTCTGGGAAGGCTGCCTTGAAGTTGCGTATTGCAACGGTTCCACTCCTGCCTAGAATGCCTCTTAGACAAAGTGGGCGTAGGGGAGAATGGATCTCTCCTAGGGCACCATTTCACCCCATGCTTTTCGACAGCTACATGAAACCGTCGGGAGAGGTTCTCCAGGGGAGCGGGCTGAGGCGGCAACCAGGACACCTCGCTTCGCCTCTCCTTCTCAGCTCAGAGAGCTGAGGCCGTGGAAGCTCTGAACCAGCGCCTGGGCAGGAGAGTGGGCTGGATGAGGGCCCGTGAACCGAGAGTCAAGCCAGACGAGACGCAAGTGCTATTTGTGGGCGGTTCATCGATCCGGTTAAGTGACAGTCGCCTTGCTCTGGAAGGGGGGGGGGTTACAGGCCTTCTAAAGAGTGAGGTCTGCCGTGCGGAGATGACGGTGGCTCCGTCCTCGTCTGCAGAGGCACAGGCTCCCTCGGGGGCTCAGAGCACCACCTGTTCAAGGAATCCTTTTTACTTCTGATTAGTAGTTATTTTAATTATTATTGGACTCTTAGTGATTTTCTCTCCTGTTGCTTTTAGTTTAGTGAATTTATTTCCATTCTCTTGGCCGGTTTTATTCTGTATTAGCTGTATTCTCTTTTAATTTCTTATTCTTTTAAATATTTTGTACACCAACTTTGGGCTTTGTGGGGAATTAAAGTGCAGTAAATAAAAAGAAAAATTAAAACTAAATTAAAATAAGCTACAACTAAAATACAAAGGGAAATAAAAAAAACCTGTGACCCCCGTTGAAACCCACATGATGAAAAGCCACTCTGAGCCACGGAGGGAGCCTGTGCCTCTACGGACAACGGCGGAACCGTGACCATCCCCACCACAGACGTCACCCTTTAGGAAGTGTGTCACTTCCCCCCCCCCTCCAGAACAGGGTAAATGTCACTAAGCCAGAACGATGACCCACCTGCAAACAGTACGTCTGTTCTGTCTGGATTGAATCTGAGTTTCTTGGCCCTCATCCAGTCCATTCTCCTGCCCGTGAGCTGGTTCAGAGCTTCCACTGCCTCAACCCTATGAGCTGAGAAGGAGAGGCACTGGTGAGGCCTCAGTCCGCGGCCCCGGTTAACGTCTCCTGGCGGTTTGATGTAGATGTTGGGAAGAATGGGGGTCAAAAAGAGCCTTGAGGTCCCCTGTAGCAAGACTGGCGTAGGACAGAGCCATCATCTCCCAACACCACCACCTTCAGAATTCTAGGCAAGAGCAGAAGCCTCGCAACACACGACTTCCCACCCCCACCCAAGACAGCCTTCCCAGATGGAGAGCATAAGAGGACCAAGGGAGTCCACGGGGTTGCAGGTCCCCTATCCTTCTGCTGGCAAAGAGACAGGGACAGCGGCAGGGTGCACGCCCCCCCCATCCCTCTCTTGGCACAGGTCGACCCAAGAGCGACCCCCCCTTCTCTAAAACAGGAACAGATGACACATGCCTGTGACTCCCGTGGAGCTGGATCAATTATTAAGGGATTTCTACTTCTCAGTTGTTTTCTACAATTACACGTGTCCGTACAGGCAATAATCCCTTCGCACATCCAGTTTAAGTTGAACCAGTCTTCTGGCCAAAAGTAGACTCACACAGACTGGTGGCTTTGAAATGACCTTCAAGGCCAGGACCGTCCTCAGCAACACGTTGGGGCGCGAGCAGTCTTGTTCCTCCTGGAACTTCTCCTTGGGGGAAAAAAAGGCAGGAACTTCTTTAACGGTCCATCACAGTGAAACACGCAAGAATATCTTTTTGTCTGTTACATATCCAAACAAAACACCTGATAAACGGTAGTTGCCTCCCTAAACATATCTCCCCGTTGCTGCCTGAACAGGCTTCTCAGAAATAAAATTCTGCCCACCTCACGGCATGCCTTTAAAGTTAGCTGAGCTAGTTGCAGCGTGGCAACAACCCCAGTCACCGCTGGCGAAGGGGAAGAGAGCCGAAGTGGTGCAAGAACGGAACCCAAGGAGTGAGGAAGTGCAGGAGAAGCCAGAGCAACTTTAAGGGCGTGCCGTTGACACGGTAGGCTACCAAAAGAGAGCCTGTGCGAATTCACAAGCGTACCATGTGCGAATTCAAGAGCGTATGTCACCTATGCTCTTAACTTTCCTGCCTAGCCCTCGGCTGCCTAAAAATCCCTCCACCCACGCTTAGCTTGACCTTGTATGGCACCACACACCAGAAAAAGTAACTTAGCTGTTTTACTCGATCTGATGACCTGTCCGCCTCCTGTTGTGTCAGCTGGAAAGGGAAACCGTCGTCTTACTGCTGGTGAAAGGGTGCCGTCCGTGAGAAAGCCGAGTTGTTGCAGCTTCTCGTAGATCTGGGTTAGAGAACATCAGGCCTGCAGGATCCGCTTTCCTTCTGAGAAGAACCCTGCGAACACCACCCAGGACGAGTTGCAAATTAGGAGGGCAGGAAATTTACACTAAGAATATGAGGCCCCTGCAGCTGGCTCGGACCAAGCATCAGAGGTTATGAAGGCGTTTCTATTTCTCGGGCTTTTTCTACAATCGCATGCGTGCAATAATCCGTTCACAAATTCAGTACAATGTTTAACAAACCGATTGGCCGAAAGTAGACTTCCACGGATGGGTGGTGTGCAGACGGCATTCCTCATCAAGATCCAGAATATTAACGCCAGGACAATCCTCAGCGACGCAGAGAGACCTGGGCCAGCCATGATCCTTCTGGACTTCGCCTTCCAACAAAACGAGGGGAAGGTTTTGAACGGCACTGCAAGACACACAAGGATACTATTTCCATGCTCAAAGGAATGCACGCCACACAGTATTTGTCTTCTGAAACCATCCACTCCACTGGCTTCTCTAAGATGGAACCCTCCGTCCCCCGCGGCACGCCCTCAAAGTTAGCGGAGCTTGTGGAAGCGTGGCGGCAATCCCAGTCACCGGTGGCGAAGGGGAAGAAACCCCCACGGGGGGAAGGACAGAACCCAAGGAGTGTGGAAGTGCAGGAGAAGCTAGAGCAACTTTGAGGGCGCGTCCTTGACACGGCAGGCTGCCGAAAGGGACCTGAGCGAATTCACGAGGGGTATGATACTTTTTGGTATCTACACTCGTTACCTTTCATGCGTGGCCCTCGGTAGTCCAAAAGCCCCCCCCCCCACGCACACACGGAGCCAGATGTTCTAGAGCCCCTCCCCCAGAAGTCATGACTTAGCTTTTGTAGTCCATCTGAGGAGCTGCCGGCCTCCTGCAGCCTGGGCCGGAAAGGGAGACCACGGATTTATCTCTGGTGGAGCAGTGCCATCCAGGAGGAAGCGGAGCTGTTGTAACATCTCGCATGTGTCGGGTCGGCGGACTTTGGGCTTGCAGAATCGGCTTTCTTTCCTGGAAGAAACCTGGGACCCAACACTCAGAGCCAGGTGCAAACTAGACATACCCTAAGAAAATGGGAGCAGGGCGTCCCCGAGCACCTCCTCGGGCCCGGGACCGGTGGAGATGCCTATCACAACCGAGCCCATCAGCTTCATTGGCCAACGGCTGGCAGAGTGCGATGGCATTGGCCAGGGCTACTTACTGATCTAGCTGCCCCGTTGAGACCAGATAAACTTCTGTATCATGTGGAAACGCAGCCCTGGCCTTCGTCACCCGATGGGTCAACCAGGGCCAGCAGAAGGATGGGGGGGGGCGTGCCACCCCGTGGACTCTCTTGGACCTCTGATGCTGTTCTTCTGGGAAGGCTGCCTTGAAGTTGCGTATTGCAACAGTTCCACTCCTGCCTAGAATGCCTCTTAGACAAAGTGGGCGTAGGGGAGAATGGATCTCTCCTAGGGCACCATTTCACCCCATGCTTTTCGACAGCTACATGAAACCGTCGGGAGAGGTTCTCCAGGGGAGCGGGCTGAGGCGGCAACCAGGACACCTCGCTTCGCCTCTCCTTCTCAGCTCAGAGAGCTGAGACCGTGGAAGCTCTGAACCAGCGCCTGGGCAGGAGAGTGGGCTGGATGAGGGCCCGTGAACCGAGAGTCAAGCCAGACGAGACGCAAGTGCTATTTGTGGGCGGTTCATCGATCCGGTTAAGTGACAGTCGCCCTGCTCTGGAAGGGGGGTTACAGGCCTTCTAAAGAGTGAGGTCTGCCGTGCGGAGATGACGGTGGCTCCGTCCTCGTCTGCAGAGGCACAGGCTCCCTCGGGGGCTCAGAGCACCACCTGTTCAAGGAATCCTTTTTACTTCTGATTAGTAGTTATTTTAATTATTATTGGACTCTTAGTGATTTTCTCTCCTGTTGCTTTTAGTTTAGTGAATTTATTTCCATTCTCTTGGCCGGTTTTATTCTGTATTAGCTGTATTCTCTTTTAATTTCTTATTCTTTTAAATATTTTGTACACCAACTTTGGGCTTTGTGGGGAATTAAAGTGCAGTAAATAAAAAGAAAAATTAAAACTAAATTAAAATAAGCTACAACTGAAATACAAAGGGAAATAAAAAAAACTGTGACCCTCACTGAAAGCTGCTCTGAGCCACTGAGGGAGCCTGTGCCTCTACGGACAACGGCGGAACCGTGACCATCCCCACCATAGACGTCACCCTTTAGGAAGTGTGTAACTCCCTTCCAGAACAGGGTGATTGTCACTGAGCCAGAACGATGACCCACCTGCAAACAGTACGTCTGTTGTGTCTGGATTGAATCTGAGTTTCTTGGCCCTCATCCAGTCCATTCTCCTGCCTGTGAGCTGGTTCAGAGCTTCCACTGCCTCCACCCTATGAGCTGAGAAGGAGAGGCACTGGTAAGGCCTCAGTCCGCGGCCCCGGTTAATGTCTCCTGGCGGTTTGATGTAGATGTTGGGAAGAATGGGGGTCAAAAAGAGCCTTGAGGTCCCCTGTAGCAAGACTGGCATAGGACAGAGCCATCATCCCTAACACCACCACCTTCAGTATTCTAGGCAAGAGCAGAAGCCTCGCAACACACGACTTCCCACCCCCACCCAAGACAGCCTTCTCAGATGGTTAGCATAAGAGGACCAAGGGAGTCCACGGGGTTGCAGTTCCCCTATCCTTCTGCTGGCAAAGAGACGGGGACAGCAGCAGGGTACATGCCCCCCCATCCCTCTCTTAGCACAGGTCGACCCAAGAGCGACCCCCCTTCTCTAAAGCAGGAGCAGATGACTCATGCCTGTGACCCCCTTGGAGCTGCCTCCCATAAAGCTTCAAAGATTATTAAGGCATTTCTACTTCTCAGTTGTTCTCTGCAGTTACAGATTTTATTTATTTATTTTTTAAATTGTTATACCACCCAATAGCTGAAGCTGTCTGGGCGGTCCAGATGTGCATGCAGGCAATAATCCATTCACACATGCAGTTCAAGGTGAACCAATCTTCTGGCAAAAGTAGACTCACACGGATGGTTGCGGACGGGTGGCGTTGAAATGATGTTCCTCATCATCATCTAGAACAGAAAGGCCAGGACCATCCTCAGCAACACATGGGGATGTGAGCCAGTCATGTTCCTCCTAGAATTTCTCTGTTGGGGGGGAGGGAAGGCAGGAACTTATTTAACAATCCATCACAGCGAGACATGCAAGAATACCTTTTTGTCAGTTTCATATCCAAACGAAACACCTGACAAACAGTAGTTGCCTCCCTAAAGATATCCCCAACCCCCCTCCACATCTCTGCCTGAACCGGCTCCTCAGAGACAAAATTCTCCGCGCCTCACTGCATGCCTTTAAAGTTAGCGGAGCTAGTGGCAGCAATCCCAGTCACTGCTGGCAAAGGGAAGAGAGCCCAAGGGGTGCAAGAACGGGACCCAAGTGTGTGGACACCCGAGTGTTAATGTGTGTCTGCTTGTCCAGGGAAATGGACACTCTAGATTTTACATCAGGGAGAATTAATCCTGGATAGGAATGTCTATGATAAATGCCTTTCAGTGTATTATCCTGAAATAAGGTAACTGCAATCAGGGTTACTTACTCTCAAGCAACCTTACAGCATGAGCAACCCTGTAACAAAAATTCTGTCAAAGCAAGAAGGAACAGCCCATGCATTTCATTCTACTAACGCCCAGAAAAGCACAACACTGACACCACCCACACAACCATCCTGCTAAGGGGGCTACGAAGCTACTCACTGTTGTTTGCATGCATGACAGGCACAGAGGCAGCCCGGCTCTGCTTTCGCATTCTACTTCACGCACAAAACACCCAGCAAAACTATCGCTGCAGGCGAATCTGCTCTTTATAGGTTCCATGGGTTGGCCTCGCCCTCCCATCTCCACCTGTTACTCCTCCCCCAATCATTCAATGAAACTTTGGCCACGCCTCCAATTCCCAGCTGAAAATGAAGGGCAGCTAATGCCAACCATCTCCAGCCGTGAATTGGAGGCGTGGCCAAAGTTTCATTGAATAATTAGGGAGCGGCAATACCAGGTGGTGATGAGAAGGTGTGCCCACCCCAAATCACAGGGCAGCGGAGAGATATAAAGGCAGGCTGCGTTCAGCTCCTCTTTGCAAATGGGAAATGCAAGCGGAGGACTGAGTTTAGGAACTCGGGTCCCTCTGTGTGTGTGCAGGGTCCTGTGACTGGCTGGCTGGATCAGGGCTTTAAAAAGGGAATTGGGGCTGGCAGGTGGTTGCTGGCCCCAGAAGACGCTGAAGGGGAGCGGGCTCCGGAGGTGAGTCACGAGGGCTGCAGCAGCTCGCTGTCTTTCAGAGCTTGTAATGGGGCTTAGTTGGAACACTCTCCTCCCCTCCGGAGGTCTCGTTCTGCTATTTTTCATTTCCTCCTTTTCAAAGTGACCCCTTTAGTAGCCTCTTCCCTATCATGTGGTTGGGGGGAGCCCGAAAGCAACAGGGCTGGAGGGGGAATGGGAAGGCTGGGGCTTCTCTCTGGGCGGGGGCTGCTGCTGCTGCTGCTGCGGCGTTCTCCCTGCAGCTGCTTCCAAGGGAAAGGCGGGTGCTGTGCGTTTGCCAGCCTGCTCTTTTTCAGTGTTTCTTTCTGCCTTCTCTTAAGTTTAGGGTGGGGGTGTCACTTTTTATTCGCCTTCAGCTCTGTGCTTTTGGGTACAGTGGCAGGCTGGGATATAAAGGAGGCTTGTAGGCGGAGAATGTTTCGGAGGCGCCAAGAAGCCTCTGCCCTGCCCTAAGCGGCAGCGGAGCCTTACTGGGGCAGCTTTGCTGCTTTGTGCCTTCAGCGCTGCCCAGCGAGGGCTCCCTCTCTGGCTTCATCTTCAGCCGGTGTCACTCCTGCTCCCTTCCCAAGTCAAATTTCTCAAGTATGTAGATGGAGCAAGCTTACATTTTGGGGACACTGAGTCAGGAATGCTCCAGCCTGGTCTGTAACTGAGGGCTGACACGGTTTAGAGCAGGGGTGTCCCACCGGGTGCCTTCCGGGTCCTTTTGAGGCTGAGAGTCTCCCCGCCTGCCGTTCAGTAGAGGGCTCCTGTCTCTCCAAACAGCAGTCCGTAAGACCAGGGTTTCGTGTTTGGCAGCAGTCCGGTGGAGGGTTAGAGTCCGTCCACTGGGGCAGAGAGTGGCAAAGAGGGACACCTTTTCCTTTGCTCCTCCCCTGTGCCGGCTGCTGGAGCTTTCCTGGGTGGCGAAGAGCCTGTTGCAATTGATCCCAGCGAGAGGGTGAGTTGTGACTTTACGGGTGCTCTGGGGAATGGGTGCAAGACCCTTTGAAAGCAAAGTGGTTTTCATCTGCCACTGCTGCGTGAGTGGGCTCAACTCCAGCAATAACCCTTTTTATTCTCCCAGCATTTTAACAGCCTATAAATAAATTTTAACTTGGTGTTTTAAATTTGTAATTTTGCATTGCTACTGTTTTTATCTGGTTGAGCTTTTATATTGCATTTTGTACTATGGTTTTATACTGTTGTTCTATACTTTGAATGTTTTTCATTTTTGTGAATCACCCAGAGAGCTCCGGCTATTGGGCCGTATAGAAATGCAATAAATAAATAAATAAACAAGCAGTGAAGGTGTTGGGAACTCCACCTGGTTCAGCTGTGCTGGAGATGTAGATTCAGTGCTTGGTTATAGGCATCCGGCCACTTGCAAGCAGACAAGCAAAGGCATGTATGGAGGTGGGGGGTGAAGTTTGACAAACATTCATTGGCTTCCCCACCCCTCCCCCCAGACTCCACTCCTCCTTAGGCGAACTAGACTAACATGGCCTTCAGCAAGTTGGGCCAGGGAGCAGATTTCCATTTTTTCTGAATCGGCGAGTGCGGTGGCTGTAACCTGGAAATTATGTCCATTTCAGCTGTAATTTCTGCAATTTTCATGAATCTAGGCTGTAATTATGCAAGTATGTGCAAATTGCAGGTGTAATGTGTGCAACTTCCAACTTGTACAAATTATGACCAAGACCAACCCTCTGCCCCCTTGAACCTGATAAAACCACATGGCTCGATTTATGGAAGCAAGCTGAATTGGGCGCAACTCAGAAGTCCCGTGAGCCCTAAAAGGACCAGATTTCCTGGCAATGCACATCCCTAGCCAAGACACGTGCATCTAATAAGGAGTTCATGCATTTGAAAATTCCTGTTTGAGTGAAGGGTGGGTTGCTGTTGGGTCGGCCTGTGGCAGGAGAGGGATGGGGGCTCACAACCCTCCTTGTGTCCCCGTTTCTTTGCCGGGAGAAGGAGACAGGACCGGCAGTGCTGTGGCCTCTCTTGGACCACTTGGGAGCTTACGCTGGTGGCAGTTATGCTGTCCGACTGGGAAGGCTGCCTTGAGTTGGGGTGTGAAGTTGTGTGTTGCGAGGCTTCTTGTCCTGACTAGAATTCTGCAGGTGGTGGTGTTTGGGGGTGATGGCTCTGTCCTACGCCGGTCTTGCTGCAGGGGGCCTCAGGGATGTATTTGACCCCATTTTTCTCAACATCTACATCAAAGTGCCGGGAGATGTTAACCAGAGGCAAGGGGCTGAGCCCTCACCAATGCCTCTCCTTCTCAGCTCGTAAAGGTGAGGCAGTTGAACCACTGAACCAGCACACGGGCAGGAGAATGGACTGCATGAGGGCCAAGAAACTCAGATTCAATCCAGACAAAGCAGACATACTGTTTGCAGGTGGTTCATCATTCCGCCTTAGTGACATGCACCATGTTCTGGTGGGGTGGGGGCCTACAAACTTCCTAAAAGGTGATATCTGTAGTGGGGATGGTCATGGTTCCATCGTTGTCCATAGAGGCACAGGCTCCCTCAGCGGTCCAGAGTGGGTTTTTATCACGTGGGTTTCAACGGGGTCACAGTTTTTTTAATTTCTGTTTGTATTTCAATTGTTGTTGTTTTTTAGTTCTGTCTTTTCTTTTTCTTTTGTTTTACTGCACTTTTAATCCCCCCCCCCCATCCCAATGTTCCTCAGGTAGTGTACAAAATATTTTAAACAATAAGAAGATATTAAAACAGAATAAAACAGGCCAGGATTCAAACAATTGAACTAAATATACTAAACTAAAAGCAGCAGGAGAGAAAATCAGTAACATCATTAAGTGTTAAATAATAATTAAAATAACTTCTAATAAGTAAAAAGGATTCCTTTAACAGGTGGTTCTCTGAGCCCCCGAGGGAGCCTGTGCCTCTGCAGATGAGGACAGATCCATCATCATCCCCACATGGCTGACCTCACCCTTTAGGAAGCCTGTAACCCCCCCCTTCCAGGACAGGGCGACTGTCACTTAACAGCCCACAAACAGTATTTCCATGCTGTGTGGATTGAATCTCGGTTTATGGGCCCTCATCCAGCGCTGGTTCAGAGCTTCCACTGGCTCATCTCTATGAGCTGAGAAGGAGAGGTTAAACGAGGTGTCATGGGTGATGGCTCAGCCCACGCCCCTGAAGACGCTCTCCCGGTGTTTTCATGTAGATGTTGAAAAGTATGGGGGTTGTGGGTTAAATACCGCTGTAGGACAGATCCTTTATCTGTATCTGTACAGCACCATGTACATTGATGGTGCTATATAAATTAATAATAATAATAATAATAATAATTTATCTCCTACCCCCACTTTGTCTAAGATGCATTCTAGGCAGGAGTGGAAATGTTGCAGCACACAACTTCACAGCCCAACTGAAGACAGCTTTCCCAGAAGGATAGCTTGAAAGTTGCCAAGAGGTCCAAGAGAGTCCACAGGGTCATACAAACCCATCCTTCTCTGGGCACATCGGGTGAGTAAACCCAGGGCTGCATTTCCACATGATAGAGAAATCTATCTGGTCTCAATGGGGCAGCTAGGTCAGTAAGTAGCCCTGGCCGATGCCATCACCTTCTGCCAGCCATTGCTCAATGAAGCTGGCTGCTGGTGGATGGATGGGCTCAGTTGTGATGTGGATCTCAACTGGTCCCTGGGCTGAGGATGTGCTCAGGGAAGCCCTGCTGCCCTTTCCTTAGCGTATGTCTAGTTTGCTCCTTGCTCTGAGTGTTGGGTCCCAGGTTTCTTCTAGGAAAGGAAGCCGATTCTGCCATCCCGAAGTCCGCCGACCCAAGATCTATGTAATGTTTCAACAACTCCCTTTTCTCCTGGATGGCCCTGTTCGACCAGCGATAAATCTAAGGCCTCCCTTTCCGGCCGAGGCTGCAGGAGGCGGGCAGCCTCTCAGAGCGACTGCAAGAGCTAAGTTCTGTGTTTTTGTGTGTGTGTGTGGGGGGTGCTAGACCGCGTCAGTTGATGGGTGAGCAGGGATGTTTGGCAGCAGTAGACTATGCATGAAAATGTACTTGGTGTAGATCTTGTTAGCTCATGAACTGGAAGATCAAATTCACACGGCACCTTTTTCGGTAGCCTGCTGTGTCAATGGCAGGCCCTGAAAGTGGCTCTCGCTTCTCCCGCTCTTCCGCACTCCATGGATTGTTTTCTTGCACTCCTTGGGCTCTTTTACCCTTCTCCACTGGTGAATGGAATCTCTTCCACAAGCTCCGCTAATTTCAAAGGCCTGCTGTTGGGCGGGGAGAATGAGGCTGGTTCAGTAAGGGGCGGTTGGTTTACTTTATGAAGGGAAATACTCTCCGGCCTGGGTTCAGGTACATCGCAAGCTTTGAATGCTTGCTGTGATGTGTCGGTCAGCAACTTCCTCCCATTTCTTTTGGAGGGGAAGTTCCAGAAGGATGCCAGCTGGCCCACGCCCCAATGCCTTGCTGAGGACCGTCGAGGTGTTTTACGTTCGAGATCACGGAAGGGAATGACGCTTCCACACCACCCATCCCTGTGAGTTTGGTTTCGGTCAAAAGGTTTTTTAAAACACATATTGGATTTGTCAGTTACTGTATTTGGGGGACAGTTGTAGTCAAAGGCTGAGTAATTTGCATTCATGAGCTTTGATGCGTGATCTGAGCTGGCTTCAGGGGCTCGTGTCAGTCATCCGTTCCAGGAGCTGGGGGGAAGGGAGCTCTCCGGGGGATTTGCTGTGGATCAGCAAGGGGTCCTGAGTCCCAAGTGCCCTAGCTATCAGGAAAAGCATTTTCCCCATCTTTTGTGTTGTGAGGGGAAATATCAGAAGTAGGTTCTAGCATAAACCTTTATGTGAGCTCAGTTCTGATAGGAATCATAACTTGTTCCTGGGTGGAGGATGTGCCTGGGGTAGATCTAGTGGATGCTTTAGGGTGGATTCCTGCATTGAGCAGGGGGTTGGACTCGATGGCCTTGTAGGAACCTTCCAACTCTGCTATTCTATGATTCTATGATTCGTATATAGCCCTGGGCTCTGAGTGGTGGGTCACAGGGTTTTTGTAGGATTCAAAGCCAATCCTGGAGAAGCTGAACTCCAGGGGCTGAGATCTACGAGATGCTGCACAATTTGTCTTTCTCATGGACGACATTGTCTCCCTTTTCAGCCAGGATTGCAGGAAGCAGAGGGCTTCTCAGAGCGCCTACAAAAGCTAAGTCATGACTTTTGGGGGAGGTGCTCTAGAACTTCGGGCAGTGTGTGTGTGTGTGTAGAGGGATTTCAGGTTACCAAGGGTAATGAGTGTAGATATCAACTTCATGAATTCAAGTATCATACCCCCTGTGAATTCACTCAGGTCCCCCTTTCGGTAGCCTGCTGTGTCAACGACATGCCCTTAAAGTGCCTCTATCTTCTGCACTTCCACACTCCTTGTGTTCTATTCTTGCACCCCTTGGGCTCTCTTCCCATTAGCCACCGGTGACTGGGATTGCTGCCATGATTCCACCAGCTCCACTAACTTTAAGGGCGTGCCGTGGGGGGCTGAGGGTTCCACCTTAGGCCAGTGGACTGCAAGATGGGTGGATGGTTTCAGAAGTGAAATACTGTTCGGCATGCATTCGTTTGAGCATGGAAATAACAAAATAGTATCCTTGTGTGGTTTGCAGTGCCGTTCAATACCTTCCTCTTGTTTTGTTGGAAGGCAAAGTCCAGAAAGATCATGGCTGGCCCAGGTCTGTCTGCGTTGCTGAGAGTTGTCCTGGCGTTTATGTTCCAGATCATGATGAGGAATACCGTCTCCACACCACCCATCCGTGCGAGTCCATTTTTGGCGAAAAGGTTTGTTTTACTGAATTCGTGAATGGATTATTGCATGCATGTGATTGTAGAAAAAGCCTGAGAAATAGAAACGCCTTCATAACCTCTGATGCTTGGTCTGTGCCAGCTGCAGGGGCCTCATATTCTTAGTGTGACTTTCCTGCACGTCTATTTTGCAACTTGTCCTGGGTGGTGGTTCACAGGGTTCTTTTCGGAAGGAAAGCGGATCCTGCAGACCTGATGTCCTCCACCCCAGATCTACAAGTAGCTGCAACACCTTGTCTTTCTCATGGACGGCAGCGTTTCACCAGCAGTAAGACGACGGTCTCCCTTTCCTGCTGGGACTGCAGGAGGCGGACAGGTCATCAATCTATTAAATCAGCTAAGTCGTTTTTTCCGGAGTGCGGTGCCATACAAGGTCGAGCTCAGTGTGGGCGGAGGGATTTTGAAACCACCGAGGGCTAGGCAAAACAGTTAAGGAGGGTAGGTTACACACATTCATGAAATTGCACATGATACGCCTGTGAATTCGCACAGCCTCTTTTGGTAGGCTGCCATGTCAATGACATGCCCGTAAAGTTGCTCTAGCTTCTCCTGCACTTCCACACTCCTTGGGTTCTGTTCTTGCACCCCTTCTGTTCTCTTCCCCTTCGCCACCGGTGCCTGGGATTGCTGCCGCTACCTCCGCTAACTTTAAAGGCATGCCATGGGGTGAGGAGGATTTTATCTCTGAGAAGCTGGTTCAGGCAGGCACGGGGGATGGGGGGGATGTCTTTAGTCAGGCAAGTACTGTTTGTCAGGTGTTTTGTTTGGATATGTAACAGACAAAAAGTTATTCTTGCGTGTCTCGCTGTGATGGATCGTTAAATAAGTTCCTGCCTTTTCCGCCCCCAGGGGGAAGTTCTAGAAGGAACACGACTGGCCCCGCCCCTACATGTTGCTGGGGACGGTCCTGGTGTTCGTGTTCTAGATCATGACGGCAAACGTCATTTCAATGTCGTCTCTCTGTATGAGTCTACTTTTGGCCAGAAGATTGGTTCACCTTAAACTGTATGTGTGAATGGATTATTGCCTGTATGGACCCCTGTAATTGTAGTGAACAACTGAGAATTAGAAATGCCCTAAAAATCTTTGAAGCGTTATCTGATCCAGCTCCACGGGGGTCATAAGCATGAGACATCTATTCCTGTTTTAGAGGAGGGGGGTCACTCCTGGGTCAACCGGCATGAAGAGAAGGTTGGGGGGTGACGTCCCCTCTCTTTTCCTGCAGAAGGATAGGGGATCTGCAACCCCGTGGACTCCCTTGGTCCTCTTATGCTCTCCATCTGGGAAGGCTGTCTTGAGTGGGGGTGGGAAGTCGTGTGTTGCAAGGCTTCTGCTCTCGCCTAGAATACTGAGGTGTTAGGGGATGATGGCTCTGTCCTACGGAAGTCTTGCTGCAGGGTGCTGCAGCATTGTATTTGACTCCCATTCTTCTCAACATCTTCATCAAACCGCCAGGAGACGTTAACCGAGGGCCAATAAACTCAGGTTCAAATCAGA
Organism: Elgaria multicarinata webbii; assembly: GCF_023053635.1. NCBI lineage: Eukaryota > Metazoa > Chordata > Lepidosauria > Squamata > Anguidae > Elgaria > Elgaria multicarinata. The sequence goes on from NC_086189.1 coordinate 20,697,105, forward strand.
CAGAATAGAGGTAGTGTTTGCTGGTGGGTCATCATTCCGGCTTAGTGACGTTCACCCTGTTCTGGTGGGGGTGGGTTTACACACTTCCTAAAGGGTGACATCTCTGGTGGGGATGGTCATGGTTCCGCCGTTGTCCGTAGAGGCACAGGCTCCCTCAGTGGCTCAGAGTGGCTTTTCATCATGTGGGTTTCAACGGGGGTCACAGTTTTTTTTATTTCCCTTTGTATTTTAGTTGTATTTTTTTTAGTTCTGTTTTTTCTTTTTCTTTTGTTTTACGGCACTTCTAATCCCCCCAGATGGTGTACCAAACATTTTAAATAGACATTAAAACAGAGTAAAAGTAAGGCAGAATAAAGCTGGCCAAGATTCAAACACTTGAACTAACTATACTAAACTAAAAGCAGCAGGAGAGAAAATCTCAAAGTGTTTAATAAGAGTTAAAATTACTACTTCTAAGAAGTAACAAGGATTCCTTGAACAGGTGGTGCTCTCAGCCCCCGAGGGAGCCTGTGCCTCTGCAGATGAGGATGGATCCATCCTCATCCCCAAACGGCAGACCTCATCCTTTAGGAAGCCTGTCATCCCCCCTTCCAGAACAGGGCAAGTGTCACTTAACCGGACCCATGAACCACCCACAAACAACACTTGCATCTCGTCTGGCTTGATTTCTGGTTTATTGGCCCTCATCCAGCCCACTCTTCTACTGGCTCATCGCTATGAGCTGAGGAGGAGAGGTGAAGTTAGGTGTCATGGGTGATGCCTCATCCCGTGCCTCTGGAGAATCTCTCCTGGTGGTTGCATGTAAATGTTGAATAGCAAGGGGGCCAAATACCACTGTAAGGCAGATCCCTTCTCCCCTACCCCCTCTTGGTCTAAGGGGCATTCTAGGCAGGAGTGGAAGGGTTGCAAAATGCCACTTCACATCCCAACTTCAGACAGCCTTCCCAGAAGGGTAGCTTGAAAACTGCCAAGAGAGTCCACAGGTTCACACAAACCCATCCTTCTTCTGGCACAGGGCGACCCATCGGGTGAGTAAACCCACGGCTGCATTTCCACATGATAGAGAAGCTGCCCTCAACAGGGCAGCTAGGTCAGTAAGTAGCCCTGGCCGATGCCATCACACTCTGCCAGCCATTGGCCAATGAAGCTGGCTGCTGGTGGATGGATGGGCTCAGTTGTGATGTCGATCTCAACTGGTTCCTGGGCAGAGGATGTGCTCGGGGAAGCCCTGCTCCCCTTTCCTTAGTGTACGTGTACTTTGCTCCTGCCTCTGAGTGGGGGGTCCCAGGTTTCTTCCAGGAAAAGAAGCTGTTTCTGCTGTCATGAAGTCTACCGACCCGAGATCTACGAGATGTTTCAACAACTCCTCTTTCTTCTGGGCGGCGCTTTTCAACCAGGAATAAATCTAAGGCCTCCCTTCCCGGACAAGGTGCAGGAGGCGGGCAGCTTGTCAGAATGACTACAAGAGCTAAGTCATGACATTTTGGGGAGGTGCTGTAGAACATCAGGCGCTGTGTGTGTAGGGCTTTTGGACTACTGAGGGACATGCATGAAAGGTAATGAGTGAATTCACTCATGTCCCCCTTTCCATAGCCTGCCGTGTCAATGACATGCCCGTAAAGTTGCTTTAGCTTCTCCTGCCCTTCCACACTTCTTGGGTTCTGTTCTTGCACCCGTGGGGGTTTCCTCCCTTTTGCTATCTGTGACTGGGATTGGTGCCACACTTCCACAAGCTCCGCTAACTTTGAGGGCATGCCGTGGTGGTCAGAAGGTTCCATCTTACAGAGTCCAGTGGAGTGGATGGTTTCAGAAATCAGATACTGTCTGGCATGCATTTGTTTCAGAATGGAAATGACAAAATAGTATCCTTGTTTGTCTTGCAGTGCCATTCAATACGTTCCCTCGTTTTGTTGGAAGGCAAAGTCCAGAAGGATCATGGCTGGCCCAGGGCACTTTGCGTCGCTGAGGACTGTCATGGCGTTAATGTTCCGGATTGTGAAGAGGAATGTTGTCTCAACGCCACCCATCCGTGTGAGTCTACCTGAAATCGCTCCACACACACATTGCTGGATGTTCTAGAGCACCTCCCCCAAAAGTCATGACTTAGCTTTTGCAGGCGCTCTGAGAAGTCCTCTGCTTCCTTTCTAGAACAAACCTGTGAAACACCACCCAGGACGAGTTGCAAAACAGAAGTGCAGGAAATTCATACTAACCCTAAAAACTTCTAGAAGTCAAAGCCCTATGTTTAAAACTTCTAGATGTCAAAGTGCTAAATGTTCAAAACCCTAACTCATAAAACTAGAAAGGAAAGCAGATCCTGCGAGCCTGATATCCTCCACCCCAGATCTACGAGAAGCTGCTACACCTTGTCTTTCGCATGAATGGCATTGTTTCACCAGCAGTAAGACTACGGTCTCCCTTTTTGGCCAGGATTGCAGGAAGCAGAGGACTGCTCCTCTTCCAGAAGTTTTAAGCTTCAGGACTTCGGGCGTTAAGCACTTTCACTTCTAGAACTTTTAAGTGTTGGGGCTTTTAACATTTAGCACTTTGACTTCTAAAGTTTTAAACGTTAGGACTTTGACCCTTTAGCACCTTGACTTCAAGAAGTTTTAAGTTTAAGGGCTTTGAACTTCTTGCACTCTGACTTGTAGAATTTTAAGCTTTAGGACTTTGGACATTAGCACTATCACTACTAGAAGTCTTTAGCATTAGGACTTTGAATATTTAGCCCTTTGACTTCCAGATGTTTTAAGCATTAGGGCATTGAATGTTTAGCCCTTTGATTTATAGAAGTTTTAAGCATTAGGGCTTTGATGTCTAGGTGTTTTAAGCATTATGTTTTTGACTTCTAGAAGTTTTAAGCATCAGGTCGTCAAACATTTAGCACTTTGACTTCTAGAAATTTTACGAGTTAGGGCTTTGAACATTTAGCACTTTGAAATCTAGAAGTTTTAAACGTAGGGCTTTGACTTCTAGTAGTTTTTAGGGTTAGTGTGAATTTCCTGCACTTCTGTTTTGCAACTCATCCTGGGTGTGTTTCACAGGTTTGTTCTAGAAAGGAAAGCAGATCCTACAAGCCTGATATCCTCCACCCCAGATCTACGAGAAGCTGCAACACCTCGTCTTTCGCATGAATGGCATTGTTTAACCAGCAGTAAGACTACGGTCTCCCTTTTCGGCCAGGATGGCAGGAAGCCAAGGGCTTCTCAGAGCGCCTGCAAAAGCTAAGTCATGACTTTTGGGGGAGGTGCTCCAGAACATCCGGCAGTGTGTGTGTGGAGCGATTTCAGGTTACCAAGAGCCATGCAGAAAATGTAACGAGGGTTGATAATCCAGCTCCCATGAATTCAAGTATCACCCCCCCCCCCCCAAGAATTCGCACATGTCCCCCTTTCGGTAGCCTGCCATGTCAATGACATGCCCTTAAAGTTGCTCTAGCTTGTCCTGCACTTCCACACTCTTTGGGTTCTGTTCTTTCACCTCCTGTGCGCTCTTGCCCTTCGCCACCGGTGACTGGGATTGCTTCCGCTCTTCCACAAGCTCCGCTAACTTTGAGGGCATGCCGTGGTGGGCAGAAGGTTCCATCTTAGAGAGTCCAGTGGAGTGGATGGTTTCAGAAGTCAGATACTGTCTGGCATGCATTCGTTTCAGAATGGAAATAACAAAATACTATCCTTGTGTGTCTTGAAGTGCCATTCAATACCTTCCCTCATTTTGTTGGAAGGCAAAGTCCAGAAGGATCATGGCTGGCCCAGGGCACTTTGCGTCGCTGAGGACTGTCATGGCATTAATGTTCTGGATTGTGAAGAGGAATGTTGTCTCAACGCCATCCATCCGTGTGAGTCTACTATTGGTCGAGAGGTTAGTTCAACGTTTTACTGAATTTGTGAATGGATTAGTGTGTGCATGTGATTGTAGAAAAATCCCGAGAATTAGGAACGGCTTTATGATCTTCAATGCTTGGTCTGAGCAAGGTGCAGGGGCCTCAGGGTTAGGACTTTGACTTCGAGAAGTTTTAAGCATTAGGAGTTTGAACATTTATCCCATTCTCTTCCAGAGGTTTAAGTGTTATGGCTTTGACTTCCAGAAGTTTTAAGTGTTGGGGCTTTCAACATTTAGCACTTTGACTTCAAGAAGTTTTAAACGTCAGGACTTCGAACCTTAAGCACCTTGACTTCTAGAAGTTTTAAGTGTTAGGGCTTTGAACTTCTTGCACTCTGACTTCTAGAAGTTTTATGTATTAGGACTTTTAACGTTAGCACTATCACTTCTAGAAGTTTTTAGCATTAGGACTTTGAATAGTTAGCCCTTTGACTTCTAGATGTTTTAAGCATTAGGGCATTGAACGTTTAGCACTTTTACTTCTAGAAGTTTTAAGCATTAGGGCATTGAATGTTTAGCCCTTTGACTTCTAGAAGTTTTAAGCTTTAGGGCTTTGAAGTCTAGAAGTTTTAAGCTCTACGATTTTGACTTCTAGAAGTTTTAAGTGTTAGGTTGCCCAACATTTAGCACTTTGACTTCTAGAAGTTTTATGTGTTAGGGCTTTGAACATTTAGCACTTTGACATCTAGCAGTTTTAAACATAGGGCTTTGACTTCTAGAAGTTTTTAGGCTTAGTGTGAATTTCCTGCACTTCTGTTTTGTAAGTCGTCCTGGGTGGTGTTTCCAGGTTTGTTCTAGAAAGGAAAGCAGATCCTGCAGGCCTGATATCCTCCACCCCAGATCTCTGAGAAGCTGCAACACCTCGTCTTTTGCATGAATGGCATTGTTTCACCAGCAGTAAGACTACGGTCTCCCTTTTCGGCCAGGATTGCAGGAAGCCGAGGACTTCTCAGAGCGCCTGCAAAAGCTAAGTCATGACTTTTGGGGGAGGTGCTCTAGAACATCCGGCAGTGTGTGTGTGGAGCGATTTCAGGTTACCAAGAGCCATGCAGAAAATGTAACGAGTGTTGATAATCCAGCTCCCATGAATTCAAGTATCACCCCCCCCCCCAAGAATTCGCACATGTCCCCCTTTCGGTAGCCTGCCATGTCAATGACATGCCCTTAAAGTTGCTCTAGCTTCTCCTGCACTTCCACACTCTTTGGGTTCTGTTCTTTCACCACCTGTGCTCTCTTGCCTTTCGCCACCGGTGACTGGGATTGCTTCCACTCTTCCACAAGCTCCGCTAACTTTGAGGGCATGCCATGGTGGGCAGAGGTTCCAGTGGAGTGGATGGTTTCAGAAGTCAGATACTGTCTGGCATGCATTCGTTTCAGAATGGAAATGACAAAATACTATCCTTGTGTGTCTTGAACTGCCATTCAATACCTTCCCTCATGTTGTTGGAAGGCAAAGTCCAGAAGGATCATGGCTGGCCCCGGGCACTTTGCGTCGCTGAGGACTGTCGTGGCGTTAATGTTCCTGATTGTGAAGAGGAATATTGTTTCAACGCCACCCATCCGTGTGAGTCTACTATTGGTCGATAGGTTAGTTCAACCTTTTACTGAATTTGTGAATGGATTAGTGTGTGCATGTGATTGTAGAAAAAGCCCGAGAATTAGGAACGGCTTTATAATCTTTAATGCTTGGTCTGAGCAAGGTGCAGGGGCCTCAGGGTTAGGACTTTGACTTCAAGAAGTTTTAAACATTAGGATGTTGAACATTTATCCCATTCTCTTCCAGAAGTTTTAAGCTTTAGGACTCTGGACATTAAGCACTTACACTTCTAGAACTTTTAAGTGTTGGGGCTTTCAACATTTAGCACTTTGACTTCTAGAAATTTTAAACGTTAGGACTTTGAACCTTTAGCACCTTGACTTCTCGAAGTTTTAAGTGTTAGGTCTTTGGTGTCTAGAACTTTTTAGGGTTAGTGTGAATTTCCTGCATTTCTGTTTTGCAACTTGTCCTGGGTGGTGGTTTTCAGGATTCTTCTCGGAAGGAAAGCGGATCCTGCAGGCCTGATGTTCTCCAACCCAGATCTATGAGAAGCTGCAACAACTCAGCTTTCTCATGGACGGCAGTGTTTCACCAGCAGTAAGACGACGGTCTCCCTTTACTGCTGGGACTGCAGGAGGCGGACAGGTCATCAATCTATTAAATCAGCTAAGTCGTTTTTTCCGGAGTGCGGTGCCATACAAGGTCGAGCTCAGTGTGGGCGGAGGGATTTTGAAACCACCGAGGGCTAGGCAAAAAAGTTAAGGAGGGTAGATTACATACACTCATGAATTTGCACATGATACGCCTGTGAATTTGCACAGCCTCTCTTTTGGTAGGCTGCCGTGTCAATGACATGCCCGTAAAGTTGCTCTAGCTTCTCCTGCACTTCCACACTCCTTGGGTTCTGTTCTTGCACCCCTTTGGCTCTCTTCCCTTTTGCCACCGGTGACTGGGATTGCTGCCGCTACCTCCGCTAACTTTAAAGGCATGCCATGGCGTGGGGAGGATTTTATTTCTGAGAAGCTGGTTCAGGCAGGCACGGGGGATGGGGGGGATGTCTTTAGTCAGGCAAGTACTGTTTGTCAGGTGTTTTGTTTGGATATGTAACAGACAAAAAGTTATTCTTGCGTGTCTCGCTGTGATGGATCGTTAAATAAGTTCCTGCCTTTTCCGCCCCCAGGGGGAAGTTCTAGAAGGAACATGACTGGCCACGCCCCTACATGTTGCTGGGGACGGTCCTGGTGTTCGTGTTCTAGATCATGACGGCAAACGTCATTTCAATGTCGTCTCTCTGTATGAGTCTACTTTTGGCCAGAAGATTGGTTCACCTTAAACTGTATGTGTGAATGGATTATTGCCTGTATGGACCCCTGTAATTGTAGTGAACAACTGAGAATTAGAAATGCCCTAATAATCTTTGAAGCGTTATTTGATCCAGCTCCACGGGGGTCATAAGCATGAGACATCTGTTCCTGTTTTAGAGGAGGGGGGTCACTCCTGGGTCAACCGGTGCGAAGAGAAGGTTGGGGGGTGGCGTGCAACCCTGCTGCTGTCCCCGTCTCTTTGCCGGCAGAAGGATAGGGGATCTGCAACCCCGTGGACTCCCTTGGTCCTCTTATGCTCTCCATCTGGGAAGGCTGTCTTGAGTGGGGGTGGGAAGTCGTGTGTTGCAAGGCTTCTGCTCTTGCCTAGAATACTGAGGTGTTAGGGGATGATGGCTCTGTCCTACGGAAGTCTTGCTGCAGGGTGCTGCAGCATTGTATTTGACTCCCATTCTTCTCAACATCTTCATCAAACCGCCAGGAGACGTTAACCGAGGGCCAATAAACTCAGGTTCAAATCAGACGGAATAGAGGTAGTGTTTGCTGGTGGGTCATCATTCCGGCTTAGTGACGTTCACCCTGTTCTGGTGGGGGCGGGTTTACACACTTCCTAAAGGGTGACGTCTCTGGTGGGGATGGTCACGGTTCCACCGTTGTCCGTAGAGGCACAGGCTCCCTCAGTGGCTCAGAGTGGCTTTTCATCATGTGGGTTTCAACGGGGGTCACAGGTTTTTTTATTTCCCTTTGTATTTTAGTTGTATTTTTTTTAGTTCTGTTTTTTCTTTTTCTTTTGTTTTACGGCACTTCTGATCCCCCCAGATGGTGTACCAAACATTTTAAATAGACATTAAAACAGAGTAAAAGTAAGGCAGAATAAAGCTGGCCAAGATTCAAACACTTGAACTAACTATACTAAACTAAAAGCAGCAGGAGAGAAAATCGCAAAGTGTTTAATAAGAGTTAAACTTACTACTTCTAAGAAGTAAAAGGATTCCTTGAACAGGTGGTGCTCTCAGCCCCCGAGGGAGCCTGTGCCTCTGCAGATGAGGATGGATCCATCCTCATCCCCAAACGGCAGACCTCATCCTTTAGGAAGCCTGTCATCCCCCCTTCCAGAACAGGGCAAGTGTTACTTAACCGGATCCATGAACCACCCACAAACAACACTTGCATCTCGTCTGGCTTGATTCCTGGTTTATTGGCCCTCATCCAGCCCACTCTTCTACTGGCTCACCTCTATGAGCTGAGAAGGAGAGGTGAAGCTAGGTGTCATGGGTGATGCCGCATCCCGTGCCTCTGCAGATCCTCTCCTGGTGGTTTCATGTAGATGTTGAATAGCAAGGGGGGTCAAATACCACTGTAAGGCAGATCCCTTCTCCCCTACCCCCTCTTGGTCTAAGGGGCATTCTAGGCAGGCATGGAAGCGTTGCAAAATGCCACTTCACATCCCAACTTTAGACAGTCTTCCCAGAAGGATAGCTTGAAAACTGCCAAGAGAGTCCACAGGGTCACACAAACCCATCCTTCTTCTGGCACGGGGCGACCCATCGGGTGAGTAAACCCACGGCTGCGTTTCCACATGATAGAGAAGCTGCCCTCAACAGGGCAGCTAGGTCAGTAAGTAGCCCTGGCCGATGCCATCACACTCTGCCAGCCATTGGCCAATGAAGCTGGCTGCTGGTGGATGGATGGGCTCAGTTGTGATGTCGATCTCAACTGGTTCCTGGGCAGAGGATGTGCTCGGGGAAGCCCTGCTCCCCTTTCCTTAGTGTATGTCTAGTTTGCCCCTTGCTCTGAGTGTCCCAGGTTTCTTCCAGGAAAGGAAGCCAATTCTGCCATCCTGAAGTCCACTGACCCAAGATCTACATGATGTTTCAACAACTCCCCTTTCTCCTGGACGGCCCTGTTCGATCAGCGATAAATCTAAGGCCTCCCTTTCCAGCTGAGGCTGCACGAGGTGAGCAGCCTCTCAGAGTGACAGCAACAGCTAAGTTCTGTGTTTTTTTGTGTGGGGGTGCTAGACCACATCAGTTGATGGGTGAGCAGGGATGTTAGGCAACCGTAGGCTATGCATGAAAATGTACTGGGCATTGATCTTGTTAGCTCATGAACTGGAAGATCAAATTCACACGGCACCTTTTTCAGTAGCCTGCTGTGTCAATGGCAGGCCCTGAAAGTGGCTCTCGCTTCTCCCGCACTCCATGGATTGTTTTCTTGCACCCCTTGGGCTCTTTTACCCTTCTCCACTGGTGACTGGAATCTCTTCCACAAGCTCCGCTAATTTCAAAGGCCTGCCGTGGGGCGGGGAGAATGAGGCTGGTTCAGTAAGGGGTGGTTGGTTGGCTTTATGAAGGGCAATACTCTCCGGCCTGGGTTCAGGTACATCACAAGCTTTGAATGCTTGCTGTGATGTGTCGTTCAGCAACTTCTTCCCACTTCTTTTGGAGGGGAAGTTCCAGAAGGATCCCGACTGGCCCACGCCCCAATGCCTTGCTGAGGACCGTAGAGGTGTTTGCGTTCGCGATCACGGAAGGCAATGACTTTTCAACACCACTCATCCCTGTGAGTTTGGTTTCGGCCAAAAGGTTTTTTTAAAACACATATTGGATTTGTCAGTTACTGTATTGGGTGACACCTCTAGTTGTAGCCAAAGGCTGAGTAATTAACTTGCATTCATGAGCTTCGATGCTTGATCTGAGCTGGCTTCAGGGGGCTCGTGTCTGTTAGTCATCCATTCCAGGGGCTGGGGGGAAGGGAGCTCTCCGGGGGATTTGCTGTGGATCAGCAAGGGGTCCTGAGTCCCAAGTGCCCTAGCTATCAGGAAAAGCATTTTCCCCATCTTTTGTGTTGTGAGGGGAAATATCAGAAGTAGGTTCTAGGATAAACCTTTATGTGAGCTCAGTTCTGATAGGAATCATAACTTTTTCCTGGGTGGAGGATGTGCCTGGGGACGCCTGAGTGTAGATCTAGTGGATGCTTTAGGGTGGATTCCTGCATTGAGCAGGGGGTTGGACTCGATGGCCTTGTAGGCCCCTTCCAACTCTGCTATTCTATGATTCTATGATTCGTATTTAGCCCTGGGCTCTGAGTGGTGGGTCACAGGGTTTTTGTAGGATTCAAAGCCAATCCTGGAGAAGCTGAACTCCAGGGGCTGAGATCTACGAGATGCTGCACACCTTGTCTTTCTCATGGACGACATTGTCTCCCTTTTCGGCCAGGATTGCAGGAAGCAGAGGGCTTCTCAGAGCGCCTACAAAAGCTAAGTCATGACTTTTGGGGGAGGTGCTCTAGAACGTCTGGCAGTGTGTGTGTGTGTGCGTGTGTGTAGAGGGATTTCAGGTTACCAAGGGTAACGAGTGTAGATATCAAACTCATGAATTCAAGTATCATACCCCTGTGAATTCACTCAGGTCCCCCTTTCGGTAGCCTGCTGTGTCAACGACATGCCCTTAAAGTGCCTCTATCTTCTGCACTTCCACACTCCTTGTGTTCTGTTCTTGCACCCCTTGGGCTCTCTTCCCATTAGCCACCGGTGACTGGGATTGCTGCCATGATTCCACCAGCTCCACTAACTTTAAGGGCGTGCCGTGGGGGGCAGAGGGTTCCACCTTAGGCCAGTGGACTGCGAGATGGGTGGATGGTTTCAGAAGTGAAATACTGTTCGGCATGCATTCGTTTGAGCATGGGAATAACAAAATAGTATCCTTGTGTGGTTTGCAGTGCCGTTCAATACCTTCCTCTTGTTTTGTTGGAAGGCAAAGTCCAGAAAGATCACGGCTGGCCCAGGTCTGCGTTGCTGAGAATTGTCCTGGCGTTTATGTTCCAGATCATGATGAGGAATGCCGTCTCCACACCACCCCTCCGTGCGAGTCCATTTTTGGTGAAAAGGTTTGTTTTACTGAATTCGTGAATGGATTATTGCATGCATGTGATTGTAGAAAAAGCCTGAGAAATAGAAACGCCTTCATAACCTCTGATGCTTGGTCTGAGCCAGCTGCAGGGACGTCATATTCGTAGTGTGACTTTCCTGCACGTCTATTTTGCAACTTGTCCTGGGTGGTGGTTCACAGGGTTCTTCTCGCAAGGAAAGCGGATCCTGCAGACCTGATGTCCTCCACCCCAGATCTACGAGTAGCTGCAACACCTTGTCTTTCTCATGGACGGCAGCATTTCACCAGCAGTAAGACGACGGTCTCCCTTTCCTGCTGGGACTGCAGGAGGCGGACAGGTCATCAATCTATTAAATCAGCTAAGTCGTTTTTTCCGGAGTGCGGTGCCATACAAGGTCGAGCTCAGTGTGGGCGGAGGGATTTTGAAACCACCGAGGGCTAGGCAAAACAGTTAAGGAGGGTAGGTTACACACATTCATGAAATTGCACATGATACGCCTGTGAATTCGCACAGCCTCTTTTGGTAGGCTGCCATGTCAATGACATGCCCGTAAAGTTGCTCTAGCTTCTCCTGCACTTCCACACTCCTTGGGTTCTGTTCTTGCACCCCTTCTGTTCTCTTCCCCTTCGCCACCGGTGCCTGGGATTGCTGCCGCTACCTCCGCTAACTTTAAAGGCATGCCATGGGGTGAGGAGGATTTTATCTCTGAGAAGCTGGTTCAGGCAGGCACGGGGGATGGGGGGGGATGTCTTTAGTCAGGCAAGTACTGTTTGTCAGGTGTTTTGTTTGGATTTGTAACAGACAAAAAGTTATTCTTGCGTGTCTCGCTGTGATGGATCGTTAAATAAGTTCCTGCCTTTTCCGCCCCCAGGGGGAAGTTCTAGAAGGAGAACGACTGGCCACGCCCCTACATGTTGCTGGGGACGGTCCTGGTGTTCGTGTTCTAGATCATGACGGCAAACGTCATTTCAATGTCGTCTCTCTGTATGAGTCTACTTTTGGTTCACCTTAAACTGTATGTGTGAATGGATTATTGCCTGTATGGGCCCCTGTAATTGTAGTGAACAACTGAGAATTAGAAATGCCCTAAAAATCTTTGAAGCGTTATCTGATCCAGCTCCACGGGGGTCATAAGCATGAGACATCTGTTCCTGTTTTAGAGGAGGGGGGTCACTCCTGGGTCAACCGGCATGAAGAGAAGGTTGGGGGGTGACGTCCCCTCTCTTTTCCTGCAGAAGGATAGGGGATCTGCAACCCCGTGGACTCCCTTGGTCCTCTTATGCTCTCCATCTGGGAAGGCTGTCTTGAGTGAGGGTGGGAAGTCGTGTGTTGCGAGGCTTCTGCTCTCGCCTAGAATACTGAGGTGTTAGGGGATGATGGCTCTGTCCTACGGAAGTCTTGCTGCAGGGTGCTGCAGCATTGTATTTGACTCCCATTCTTCTCAACATCTTCATCAAACCGCCAGGAGACGTTAACCGAGGGCCAATAAACTCAGGTTCAAATCAGACGGAATAGAGGTAGTGTTTGCTGGTGGGTCATCATTCCGGCTTAGTGACGTTCACCCTGTTCTGGTGGGGGTGGGTTTACACACTTCCTAAAGGGTGACGTCTGTGGTGGGGATGGTCACGGTTCCACCGTTGTCCGTAGAGGCACAGGCTCCCTCAGTGGCTCAGAGTGGCTTTTCATCAAGTGAGTTTCAACGGGGGTCACAGGTTTTGTTATTTCCCTTTGTATTTTAGTTGTATTTTTTTTTGGTTCTGTTTTTTCTTTTTCTTTTGTTTTCCGGCACTTCTAATCCCCCCAGATGGTGTACCAAACATTTTAAATAGACATTAAAACAGAATAAAAGTAAGGCAGAATAAAGCTGGCCAAGATTCAAACACTTGAACTAAATATACTAAACTAAAAGCAGCAGGAGAGAAAATCGCAAAGTGTTTAATAAGAGTTAAACTTACTACTTCTAAGAAGTAAAAAGGATTCCTTGAACAGGTGGTGCTCTCAGCCCCCGAGGGAGCCTGTGCCTCTGCAGATGAGGATGGATCCATCCTCATCCCCAAACGGCAGACCTCATCCTTTAGGAAGCCTGTCATCCCCCCTTCCAGAACAGGGCAAGTGTCACTTAACCGGATCCATGAATCACCCACAAACAACACTTGCATCTCGTCTGGCTTGATTCCTGGTTTATTGGCCCTCATCCAGCCCACTCTTCTACTGGCTCATCGCTATGAGCTGAGGAGGAGAGGTGAAGCTAGGTGTCATGGGTGATGCCGCATCCCGTGCCTCTGCAGATCCTCTCCTGGTGGTTTCTTGTAGATGTTGAATAGCAATGGGGGTCAAATACCGCTGTAACGCAGATCCCTTCTCCCCTACCCCCTCTTGGTCTAAGGGGCATTCTAGGCAGGTGTGGAAGCGTTGCAAAATGCCACTTCACATCCCAACTTTAGACAGCCTTCCCAGAAGGATAGCTTGAAAACTGCCAAGAGAGTCCACAGGGTCACACAAACCCATCCTTCTTCTGGCACAGGGCGACCCATCGGGTGAGTAAACCCACGGCTGCATTTCCACATGATAGAGAAGCTGCCCTCAACAGGGCAGCTAGGTCAGTAAGTAGCCCTGGCCGATGCCATCACACTCTGCCAGCCATTGGCCAATGAAGCTGGCTGCTGGTGGATGGATGGGCTCAGTTGTGATGTCGATCTCAACTGGTTCTTGGGCAGAGGATGTGCTCGGGGAAGCCCTGCTCCCCTTTCCTTAGTGTACGTGTACTTTGCTCCTGCCTCTGAGTGGGGGGTCCCAGGTTTCTTCCAGGAAAAGAAGCTGTTTCTGCTGTCATGAAGTCTACCGACCCGAGATCTACGAGATGTTTCAACAACTCCTCTTTCTTCTGGGTGGCGCTTTTCAACCAGGGATAAATCTAAGGCCTCCCTTCCCGGACAAGGTGCAGGAGGCGGGCAGCTTGTCAGAACGACTACAAGAGCTAAGTCATGACATTTTGGGGAGGTGCTGTAGAACATCAGGCGCTGTGTGTGTAGGGCTTTTGGACTACTGAGGGACATGCATGAAAGGTAATGAGTGAATTCACTCATGTCCCCCTTTCCATAGCCTGCCGTGTCAATGACATGCCCTTAAAGTTGCTTTAGCTTCTCCTGCCCTTCCACACTTCTTGGGTTCTGTTCTTGCACCCGTGGGGGTTTCCTCCCCTTTGCTATCTGTGACTGGGATTGGTGCCACACTTCCACAAGCTCCGCTAACTTTGAGGGCATGCCGTGGGGGACAGAGGGTTCCATCTTACAGAGTCCAGTGGAGTGGGTGGTTTCAGAAATCAGATACTGTCTGGCATGCATTTGTTTCAGAATGGAAATGACAAAATAGTATCCTTGTGTGTCTTGAAGTGCCATTCAATACCTTCCCTCATTTTGTTGGAAGGCAAAGTCCAGAAGGATCATGGCTGGCCCAGGGCACTTTGCGTCGCTGAGGACTGTCATGGCATTAATGTTCCTGATTGTGAAGAGGAATGTTGTCTCAACGCCACCCATCCGTGTGAGTCTACTATTGGTCGATAGGTTAGTTAAACGTTTTACTGAATTTGTGAATGGAGTAGTGTGTGCATGTGATTGTAGAAAAATCCCGAGAATTAGGAACGGCTTTATAATCTCTAATGCTTGGTCTGAGCAAGGTGCAGGGGCCTCAGGGTTAGGACTTTGACTTCGAGAAGTTTTTAACATTAGGATGTTGAACATTTATCCCATTCTCTTCCAGAGGTTTAAGTGTTATGGCTTTGACTTCCAGAAGTTTTAAGTGTTGGGGCTTTCAACATTTAGCACTTTGACTTCAAGAAGTTTTAAACGTCAGGACTTCGAACCTTAAGCACCTTGACTTCTAGAAGTTTTAAGCATTAGGTCGTCAAACATTTAGCACTTTGACATCTAGAAGTTTTAAACGTAGGGCTTTGACTTCTAGAAGTTTTTAGGGTTAGTGTGAATTTCCTGCACTTCTGTTTTGCAACTCGTCCTGGGTGGTGTTTCCAGGTTTGTTCTAGAAAGGAAAGCAGATCCTGCGAGCCTGATACCCTCCACCCGAGATCTACGAGAAGCTGCTACACCTTGTCTTTCGCATGAATGGCATTGTTTCACCAGCAGTAAGACTATGGTCTCCCTTTTCGGCCAGGATGGCAGGAAGCCAAGGGCTTCTCAGAGCGCCTGCAAAAGCTAAGTCATGACTTTGGGGGGAGGTGCTCTAGAACATCCGGCAGTGTGTGTGTGGAGCGATTTCAGGTTACCAAGAGCCATGCAGAAAATGTAACGAGTTTTGGTAATCCAGCTCCCATGAATTCAAGTATCGACCCCCCCCCCCAAGAATTCGCACATGTCCCCCTTTCGGTAGCCTGCCATGTCAATGACATGCCCTTAAAGTTGCTCTAGCTTGTCCTGCACTTCCACACTCTTTGGGTTCTGTTCTTTCACCTCCTGTGCTCTCTTGCCCTTCGCAACGGTGACTGGGATTGCTTCCGCTCTTCCACAAGCTCCGCTAACTTTGAGGGCATGCCGTGGTGGGCAGAAGGTTCCATCTTACAGAGTCCAGTGGAGTGGATGGTTTCAGAAGTCAGATACTGTCTGGCATGCATTCGTTTCAGAATGGAAATGACAAAATACTATCCTTGTGTGTCTTGAAGTGCCATTCAATACCTTCCCTCATTTTGTTGGAAGGCAAAGTCCAGAAGGATCATGGCTGGCCCAGGGCACTTTGCGTCGCTGAGGACTGTCCTGGCGTTAATGTTCCTGATTGTGAAGAGGAAAGTTGTCTCAACGCCACCCATCCGTGTGAGTCTACTATTGGTCGATAGGTTAGTTAAACGTTTTACTGAATTTGTGAATGGATTAGTGTGTGCATGTGATTGTAGAAAAATCCCGAGAATTAGGAACGGCTTTATGATCTTCAATGCTTGGTCTGAGCAATGTACAGGGGCCTCAGGGTTAGGACTTTGACTTCGAGAAGTTTTAAGCATTAGGATGTTGAACATTTATCCCATTCTCTTCCAGAAGTTTTAAGCTTTAGGACTTTGGACATTAAGCACTTTCACTTCTAGAAATTTTAAGTGTTGGCGCTTTTAACCTTTCGCACCTTGACTTCTAGAAGTTTTTAGCATTAGGACTTTGAACCTTTAGCATCTTGACTTCTAGAAGTTTTAAGTGTTAGGGCTTTGGTGTCTAGAACTTTTTAGGGTTAGTGTGAATTTCCTGCACTTCTGTTTTGCAACTTGTCCTGGGTGGTGGTTTTCAGGATTCTTCTCGGAAGGAAAGCGGATCCTGCAGGCCTGATGTTCTCCAACCCAGATCTATGAGAAGCTGCAACAACTCAGCTTTCTCATGGACGGCAGTGTTTAACCAGCAGTAAGGCTATGGTCTGTCTTTCTAGCTGACACAGCAGGAGGCGGACAGGTCGTCAGATCGAGTAAAAAGCTAAGTTACTTTTTCTGGTTTGTGGTGCCATACAAGGTCAAGATAAGCTTGGGTGCAGGGATTTTTAGGCAGCAGAGGGCTAGGCAAAACAGTTAAGGAGGGTAGGTTACACACATTCATGAATTTGCACATGGTACGCCTGTGAATTTCACACAGCCTCTCTTTTGGTAGGCTGCCGTGTCAATGACATGCCCGTAAAGTTGCTCTAGCTTCTCCTGCACTTCCACACTCCTTGGGTTCTGTTCTTGCACCCCTTCTGTTCTCTTCCCCTTCGCCACCGGTGCCTGGGATTGCTGCCGCTACCTCCGCTAACTTTAAAGGCATGCCATGGGGTGGGGAGGATTTTATCTCTGAGAAGCTGGTTCAGGCAGGCACGGGGGATGGGGGGGATGTCTTTAGTCAGGCAAGTACTGTTTGTCAGGTGTTTTGTTTGGATATGTAACAGACAAAAAGTTATTCTTGCGTGTCTCGCTGTGATGGATCGTTAAATAAGTTCCTGCCTTTTCCGCCCCCAGGGGGAAGTTCTAGAAGGAACATGACTGGCCACGCCCCTACATGTTGCTGGGGACGGTCCTGGTGTTCGTGTTCTAGATCATGACGGCAAACATCATTTCAATGTCGTCTCTCTGTATGAGTCTACTTTTGGCCAGAAGATTGGTTCATCTTAAACTGTATGTGTGAATGGATTATTGCCTGTATGGACCCCTGTAATTGTAGTGAACAACTGAGAATTAGAAATGCCCTAATAATCTTTGAAGCGTTACCTGATCCAGCTCCACGGGGGTCATAAGCATGAGACATCTATTCCTGTTTTAGAGGAGGGGGTCACTCTTGGGTCGACCGGTGCGAAGAGAAGGTTGGGGGGTGGCGTGCAACCCTGCTGCTGTCCCCGTCTCTTTGCCGGCAGAAGGATAGGGGACCTACAACCCCGTGGACTCCCTTGGTCCTCTTATGCTCTCCATCTGGGAAGGCTGTCTTGAGTGGGAGTGGGAAGTCGTGTGTTGCGAGGCTTCTGCTCTCGCCTAGAATACTGAGGTGTTAGGGGATGATGGCTCTGTCCTACGGAAGACTTGCTACAGGGTGCTGCAGCATTGTATTTGACTCCCATTCTTCTCAACATCTACATCAAACCGCCAGGAGACGTTAACCGAGGGCCAATAAACTCAGGTTCAAATCAGACGGAATAGAGGTAGTGTTTGCTGGTGGGTCATCATTCCGGCTTAGTGACGTTCACCCTGTTCTGGTGGGGGCGGGTTTACACACTTCCAAAAGGGTGACGTCTGTGGTGGGGATGGTCATGGTTCCACTGTTGTCCGTAGAGGCACAGGCTCCCTCAGTGGCTCAGAGTGGCTTTTCATCATGTGGGTTTCAACGGGGGTCACAGGTTTTTTTATTTCCCTTTGTATTTTAGTTGTATTTGTTTTAGTTCTGTTTTTTCTTTTTCTTTTGTTTTACGGCAATTCTGATCCCCCCAGATGGTGTACCAAACATTTTAAATAGACATTAAAACAGAATAAAAGTAAGGCAGAATAAAGCTGGCCAAGATTCAAACACTTGAACTAACTATACTAAACTAAAAGCAGCAGGAGAGAAAATCGCAAAGTGTTTAATAAGAGTTAAACTTACTACTTCTAAGAAGTAAAAGGATTCCTTGAACAGGTGGTGCTCTCAGCCCCCGAGGGAGCCTGTGCCTCTGCAGATGAGGATGGATCCATCCTCATCCCCAAACGGCAGACCTCATCCTTTAGGAAGCCTGTCATCCCCCCTTCCAGAACAGGGCAAGTGTCACTTAACCGGATCCATGAATCACCCACAAACAACACTTGCATCTCGTCTGGCTTGATTCCTGGTTTATTGGCCCTCATCCAGCCCACTCTTCTACTGGCTCACCTCTATGAGCTGAGAAGGAGAGGTGAAGCTAGGTGTCATGGGTGATGCCGCATCCCGTGCCTCTGCAGATCCTCTCCTGGTGGTTTCATGTAGATGTTGAATAGCAAGGGGGGTCAAATACCACTGTAAGGCAGATCCCTTCTCCCCTACCCCCTCTTGGTCTAAGGGGCATTCTAGGCAGGCATGGAAGCGTTGCAAAATGCCACTTCACATCCCAACTTTAGACAGTCTTCCCAGAAGGATAGCTTGAAAACTGCCAAGAGAGTCCACAGGGTCACACAAACCCATCCTTCTTCTGGCACAGGGCGACCCATCGGGTGAGTAAACCCACGGCTGCATTTCCACATGATAGAGAAGCTGCCCTCAACAGGGCAGCTAGGTCAGTAAGTAGCCCTGGCCGATGCCATCACACTCTGCCAGCCATTGGCCAATGAAGCTGGCTGCTGGTGGATGTATGGGCTCAGTTGTGATGTCGATCTCAACTGGTTCGTGGGCAAAGGATATGCTCAGGGAAGCCCTGCTCCCCTTTCCTTAGTGTACGTGTACTTTGCTCCTGCCTCTGAGTGGGGGGTCCCAGGTTTCTTCCAGGAAAAGAAGCTGTTTCTGCTGTCATGAAGTCCACCGACCCGAGATCTACGAGATGTTTCAACAACTCCTCTTCTGGGTGGCGCTTTTCAACCAGCGATAAATCTAAGGCCTCTTTTCCTGACCGAGGCTGCAGGAGGTGGGCAGCTCCTCAGAAGAACTATAAAAGCTAAGTGATGACATTTTAGGGAGGTGCTCTAGAACATCCGGCTGTGTGTGTGTGTATGTGTGTGTGTGTGTAGGCCTTTTGGTCTACTGAAGGACATGCATGAAAGGTAATGAGTGAACTCACTCATGTCCCCCTTTCCATAGCCTGCCGTGTCAATGACATGCCCGTAAAGTTGCTTTCGCTTCTCCTGCACTTCCACACTCCTTGCGTTCTGTTCTTGCACCCATGGGGGTTTCTTCCTCTTTGCTATCGGTGACTGAGATTGGTGCCACGCTTCCACAAGCTCTGCTAACTTTGAGGGCATGCCGTGGGGGACAGAGGGTTCCGTCGTAGAGAGGCCAGTGGACTGGATGGTTTCAGAAGTCAGATACTGAGTCTAAATTTGGCCAATAGGTTTGTTAAACTTTTTACTGAATTTGTGAATGGATTAGTGTATGCATGTGATTGTATTAAAAGCCCAAGAAATTGAAATGCCTTCATAATATCTGATGCTTGGTCTGTGCAAGGTGCAGGGGCCACAGGGTTAGGACTTTGACTACTAGAAGTTTTAGTGTTAAGACTTTGAACATTTAGCAGTTTGACTACCAGAAGTTTTTAGCGTTATGGCTTTGAACATTTAGCAGTTTGACTTTTAGAAGTTTTAAGCGTTAGGACCTTGAACATTTAGCACTATGTCTTCTGGAAGTTTTAAGCGTTAGCTCTTTGAGTTCTCGAAGTTTTAGCATTAGCTCTTTGGACATTTAGCACTTTTACTTCTGGAAGTTTTTAACGTTAGTTCTTGGACTTCTGGAAGTTAAGCATTTGGACTTCGACTTCAAGACTTTTTAAGCTTTAGGAGTTTAAACAACTAGCACTTTGACTTCTAGAAGTTTTTAGGGTTAGTGTGAATTTCCTGCACTTCTGTTTTGCAACTTTTCCGGGGTGGTGTTTCACAGGTTTGTTCTAGAAAGGAAAGCAGATCCTGCAAGCCTGATATCCTCCACCCCAGATCTACGAGAAGCCGCAACACCTCATCTTTTGCATGAATGGCATTGTTTCACCAGCAGTAAGACTACGGTCTCCCTTTTCGGCCGGGATTGCAGGAAGCCGAGGGCTTCTCAGAGTGCCTACAAAAGCTAAGTCATGACTTTTGGGGGAGGTGTTCCAGAACATCCGGCAGTGTGTGTGTGTGGAGCGATTTCAGGTTACCAAGAGCCATGCAGAAAATGTAACGAGGGTTGATAATCCAGCTCCCATGAATTCAAGTATCACCCCCCCCCCAAGAATTGGCACATGTCCCCCTTTCGGTAGCCTGCCATGTCAATGACATGCCCTTAAAGTTGCTCCAGCTTGTCCTGCACTTCCACACTCTTTGGGTTCTGTTCTTTCACCTCCTGTGCGCTCTTGCCCTTCGCAACGGTGACTGGGATTGCTTCCACTCTTCCACAAGCTTCGCTAACTTTGAGGGCATGCCGTGGTGGGCAGAAGGTTCCATCTTAGAGAGTCCAGTGGAGTGGATGGTTTCAGAAGTCAGATAGTGTCTGGCATGCATTCGTTTCAGAATGGAAATAACAAAATACTATCCTTGTGTGTCTTGAAGTGCCATTCAATACCTTCCCACATTTTGTTGGAAGGCAAAGTCCAGAAGGATCATGGCTTCCCCAGGGCACTTTGAGTCGCTGAGGATTGTCTTGGCGTCAATGTTCCTGATCGTGATGAGGAATGCTGTGTCAACACCACCCGTCCGGGTGAGTCTAAATTTGGCCAATAGGTTTGTTAAACTTTTTACTGAATTTGTGAATGGATTAGTGTATGCATGTGATTGTATTAAAAGCCCAAGAAATTGAAATGGCTTCATAATATTTGATGCTTGGTCTGTGCAAGTTGCAGGGGCCACAGGGTTAGGACTTTGACTTCTAGAAGTTGTAACGTTAAGACTTTGAACATTTAGCACTATGTCTTCTGGAAGTTTTTAGCTTTAGCACTTTGACTTCTGGAAGTTTTTAACGTTAGCTCTTGGACTTCTGGAAGTTAAGCATTTGGACTTCGACTTAAAGACTTTTTAAGCTTTAGGAGTTTAAACAACTAGCACTTTGACTTCTAGAAGTTTTTAGGGTTAGTGTGAATTTCCTGCACTTCTGCTTTTCAACTCGTCCTGGGTGTGTTCCACAGGTTTGTTCTAGAAAGGAAAGCAGATCCTGCAAGCCTGATATCCTCCACCCCAGATCTACGAGATGCTGCAACACCTTGTCTTTCTCATGGATGACATTGTCTCCCTTTTCGGCCAGGATTGCAGGAAGACGAGGGCTTCTCAGAGCGCCTGCAAAAGCTAAGTCATGACTTTTGGGGGAGGTGTTCTAGAACATCCGGCAGTGTGTGTGTGTGTGGAGCGATTTCAGGTTACCAAGGGCCATGCAGAAAAAGTAACAAGTGTTGATAATCCAGCTCCCATGAATTCAAGCATCGACCACCCCCCAGGAATTCGCACATGTCCCCCTTTCGGTAGCCTGCCATGTCAATGACATGCCCTTAAAGTTGCTCTAGCTTCTCCTGCACTTCCACACTCTTTGGCCTCTGTTCTTTCACCTCCTGTGCTCTCTTGCCCTTCGCCACCGGTGACTGGGATTGCTTCTACTCTTCCACAAGCTCCGCTAACTTTGAGGGCATGCCGTGGTGGTCAGAAGGTTCCATCTTAGAGAGTCCAGTGGAGTGGATGGTTTCAGAAGTCAGATAGTGTCTGGCATGCATTCGTTTCAGAATGGAAATGACAAAATACTATCCTTGTGTGTCTTGAAGTGCCGTTCAATACCTTCCCTCATTTTGTTGGAAGGCAAAGTCCAGAAGGATCATGGCTGGCCCAGGGCACTTTGCGTCGCTGAGGACTATCGTGGCGTTAACGTTCCGGATTGTGAAGAGGAATGTTGTCTCAACGCCACCCCTCCGTGTGAGTCTACTATTGGTCGATAGGTTAGTTCAACCTTTTACTGAATTTGTGAATGGATTAGTGTGTGCATGTGATTGTAGAAAAAGCCTGAGAATTAGGAACGGCTTTATAATCTTTAATGCTTGGTCTGAGCAAGGTGCAGGGGCCTCAGGGTTAGGACTTTGACTTCGAGAAGTTTTAAGCATTAGGAGTTTGAACAACTTGTCCTGGTTGGTGGTTCTCAGTGTTCTTCTAGGAAGAAAAGCAGATCCTGCAGGCCTGATGTCCTCCACCCCAGATCTACGAGAAGCTGCAACAACTCGCCTTTCTCATGGATGGCACCATTTCACTACCAGTAAGACGACGGTCTCTCTTTCCGGCGGAAACTGCAGGAAGCAGACAGCTCGTCATATGGGATTATTGCCTGTACAGACATGTGTAATTGTAGAAAACGATTGAGAATTAGAAATGCCTTAATCTTTCCAGCTTTATGGGAGCCAGCTCCATGGGGGTTATAGGCATGAGACATCTGTTCCTGTTTTAGAGAAGGGGGGGGTCATTCTTGGGTTGATCTGTGCCAAGAGAGGGATGGGGGGGCGTGCAACCCTGCTGGTGTCCCCGTCTCAAGGATAGGGGACCTGCAACCCTGTGGACTCTCTTGGTCCTCTTATGCTATCAGTCTAGGAAGGCTGTCTTGAGTGGGGGTGGGAAGTCGTGTGTTGCGAGGCTTCTGCTCGTGCCTAGAATACTGAAGGTGTTGTTGATAGGGGATGATGTCTCTGACCTATGGCGGTCTTTCTACAGGGTGCCTTAGGGCTGTATTTGAACCCAATTCTTCCTAACATCTACATCAAACAGCTAGGAGACGTTAACCGGGGCCATGGGCTGAGGCCTCACCAGTGCCTCTCCTTCTCAGCTCATAGGGTTGAGGCAGTGGAAGCTCTGAACCAGCTCACGGGCAGGAGAATGGACTGGATGAGGGCCAAGGAACTCAGATTCAATCCAGACAGAACAGATGTACTGTTTGCAGGTGGGTCATCATTCGGGCTTAGTGACATTCACCCTGTTCTGGAAAGGGGGGAGTTACAGACTTCCTACAGGGTGACGTCTGTGGTGGGGATGGTCACGGTTCCACAGTCGTCTATAGAGGCAGAGGCTCCCTCAGTGGCTCAGAGTAGCTTTTCATCATGTGGGTTTCAACGGGGGTCACAGTTTCTTTGATTTCCCTTTGCATTTCATTTTTAGTTTTTTTCCTTTCTTTTTATGGCACTTTTAATCCCCCATCCCAAAGTTGTTCAGGTGCTGTACAAAACATTTTAAATAGACATTAAAACAGAATAAAAGTAAGGCAGAATAAAACCAGCCAAGATTCAAGCATTTGAACTAAACATACTAAACTAAAAGCTGCAGGAGAGAAAATCACTAAGTGTCTAATAATAATTAAAATAACTACCAAGTAAAAAGGATTCCTTGATCAGGTGGTGCTCTCAGCCCCCAAGGGAGCCTGTGCCTCTGCAGACGAGAACGGATCCGCCGTCATCTCCACATGGCAGACTGCACCCTTAAGGAAGCCTGTCACCCCACTTCTAGAACAGGGTGACTGTCACTTAACTGGATCAATGAACCACCCACAAATAGCACTTGTGTCTCGTCTGGCTTGACTCTTGGTTTCTGGGCCCTCATCCAGCCCACTCTCCTGCCCAGGTGCTGGCTCAGAGCTTCCACGGCCTCAGCTCTTTGAGCTGAGAAGGAGAGGCGAAGCGAGGTGTCCTGCTTGCTGCCTCAGCCTGCTCCCCTGGAGTATGTCTCCCGGAGGTTTCATGTAGCTGTTGAAAAGCGGGGGTCAAATAGTGCCCTAGGAGAGATCCATTCTCCCCTACGCCCACTTCGTATTTATTTTATTTATTTATTTAAAGCATTTTTATAGTGCCGCCTCACCATTTCTGGCATCGAGGCACTTTACAATAACATATACAACAATTCCATTAAAACCCTCACCCTCAAACCATTAAAAGCCCTCAACGCCAATTTAAACCACCCCCTCCCCAAGCTCTTGTGAAAATAAAAACGCCTTACAAAGGCATTTGAAGCAATTGAGAGTGGGAGCCTGTCTAATCTCCAGTGGCACATTATTCCATAACTGGGGGCCAGCCACTGAAAAAGCCCTGGCCCCCGCACATTCCAGTTTGTAGCGGGGGACCATCAGGACACCCTGCTCCTGAGAGCGTGTCTGCCAATGGTGAGACACAGGAGAAAGACGAGGCTCAGGCATCCAGGACCCAAGCAATGAAGGGCTTTATACATGGTCAACTAGACCTTGTACCGCACCCTAGCAGCCACCGGCAGCCAATGGAGCTCTTGAAGCACCAAAGTGATAGAAGACCACTTTGGGAGCCCCTTGACCAACTTGGCTGCTGCATTTTGTAGGTGTTGGATTTGCTGTATACAACGGGTTGCAATAGTCCAGTCTGGAAAGAACCAGGGCCTGGACTGCGGTGGTAAGATCAGCCCCTGACAGAAAGCGGCAAACTTGGCGGAGCACATGTAGATGATAAAATCAAGTCCAAACCACGGCCCCCATCTGGGAAGACATAGTTCGGAATTGGTCAAGAATAACACGCAGGTCCCACGCCTCAGTCACAATCCTTGGTCGTATTCCTGAAATAGGCAGATCTCCGAGCTCCTGCCTCAAATCTGCCAGCCGCTGACCTTGGCCAATCACCATCAACTCAGTCTTCTCTGGGTTAAGCTTTAGTTTACTCCTAGACATCCAGTTACAGATGTCAGCCAGGCACCAAGACAGAGTAGCAGCTGCCTCGCCAAGGTCAGACCCCACCGAGATGTAAAGCTGGGTGTATCATCAGCATCCATATGGTACTTCAGCCCATGGGCGCCAGCGGCCTCACATATACATTGAACATGAAAGGTGAGAGGATGGAACCCTGTGGAACTCCACAGGGGAGGGCTGTGGGGGTAGATGTACAGGTGCCCACGGTAACCACCTGAGCCCTTCCATCCAAGTAGGACTGGAACCAGGCAAGAGGCAGGCCCTCCAGTCCCCCCTGGATGTTCAACCGTCTAATCAACAATTCATGATCCACTGTGTCGAAAGCCGCTGAAAGGTCCAATAACAGCAGGATGGACAGATGACCTTTGTCCATTGCTAAAAGAAGATCGTCAAAGACTGCGGCAAGGGCAGTCTCCGTGCTGTGACCCATGCTGTGACTTTGTCTAAGAGGCATTCTAGGCAGGAGTGGAACCGTTGCAATATGCAACTTCAAGACAGCCTTCCCAGAAGGATAGCATCAGAGGTCCAAGAGAGTCCACAGGGTCACACGAACCCATCCTTCACCTGGCACAGGGAGACCCTTTGGGTGACTAAACCCAGGGCTGCATTTCCACAGGAGAGAGAAGTTTATCTGGTCTCAACAGGCCAGCTAGGTCAGTAAGTAGCCCCGGCCAATGCGATCACACTGAAGCTGGCTGCTGGTGGATGGATGGGGTCAATTCAAAGTGCTGATTTGAATCTTGTAAAGCTTGAGTGGCTTGGGTGAAGGTATTCGAAAGAGCACTGTTGTGGCGTTACACCCCACAAGTCAATTCCAAATGTATGTCTGCAGTTTGTAAGTCTGTGGTTTGTAGAATGTTGGCCTGAGTGGGCGGAGTTAGAATGTCTTGGGAGAGGGGAGGAGCGATATATAAGGGAAGGACTGAGGGGATGGAGAGTTCTTGTTCTTGTTCTTTTCAGGAAACCTTTTCAGGGAGACTTATTAGGTACTCTTAGAGTCTGTAGTGCTCTCTGTGTTTATGGTACTTAAATTCTGGGAAATTTGAGGGTCAGTGTAGTGAGTGGTGTCTTTAGAGTGTGGTGTGCACGTAGTGGAAGTATATTAATCAATATTGATAACAGAGAAAGTTCAAGAGTGATTGTGTGAGAAAAAGGAAAGCGCGAATGTGAGAGTGACAGGCTTGTATGGAAGGTTTCAAAAAGGTTTTTAAATGTTGTTATTTGAAACAAAGCTTATGAACTTTTAAAAATAAATTTTGATTGTTTTAAAACTACCACAAAAATCCCACGTGTCTGTTTGACGTTTATCATCTTAAGTTTACACATTTAACACCCACTCTGACAATCATTCACCTAAGCAGATATAACTCACAGCGCATTATATTATATATATTAAAATCCATTCTCCATTTTAAACCCCTTTCTCCACATAGTGTGGAGGAAGGTGGGCTTTATCCCTTGCCTCAGACGTACCAAGTGGTGGTGCTTGGCTTGAGCAGGGAGTAGCCTCGGCTGGGTCTGGTGTTCAGAGCCTGTGTCGCCCCATAATAAGTGGTGGCAGACGGGAGGTCTGGTGTTCACAGCCTGTGTCATGGCAACTGTTTCCAATATCTACTGTATGTAATTGGACTATATGAATTTTTGGAAAGCTCTCCCAATGCCTGTGCTGAAGAAAGCCGGGTAGGTAGCTTGTCTCCCCTCACCTTTCTTCTTTTTTCCTAAGTTGAAGAATCCCAGCTGTTGCATCCTTCCCTCATAGGAGAGATGCTTCAGCAATTTGATCATCTTAGTTGTCGTTTCTGTATTTTTTTTCAGCTCTACAATATTTACTCTTTAGGTGTGGTGACGACAACTGTACACAGTATTCTAAGTGTGATTGCACCATAGATTTGTATAAGCACAGTATGACACTGGCATTCTTATTTTTGATTCCTCCCCTAATAATGCTTAAAATGGATTTTGCTATTTTACAGCAGTCTCATATTGGGTTGGCATTTTGCTCTCCTCGGCATCAAAGAGGGCGTAGCGTCAAGCAGATTACGACACTTAAAACTGGCAGATTCTTCCCCAGAAGTGTGGTGGGTGACAATATCAGTCTCCAATCCAAGCTAGTGGTTGGAAGATGCTGTCATCTCCCAGACCAGAAGGCTCAGAGTGACCTTGAGATGGAAAACAAAATCAGAGAGGCCTCCAAATGAGGGAGTGTTACAATAATGGGTGACTACAAATTACCCCATGATTAACTGGATCAGCTGGACCCTTGGTCTGATCCAGCATGGCGCGTCTGACATTGTGATGTACAGAACAACAACGCCCACCCCCCGGTACACCCCTCCCCTGACCTTCCTATAGGGTTTATTTCTAGAGATGACCCTATTGCACTGGTTCTCCGCATTCCAACAGGTCTCCTTATCACAGAACTCCAGAAAGGTTTTGCTCTTTAGCTTAGGATTTGTTGTTATGGACAGTGTTTATCTGAATTGCTGGGAATCTTGCTGAAGCCTTCCTTTGTTGGGGTTTGTGCGTGTGTCCAAGCAAGTAGCTTTGTTCACTTATTTCCAATTTCATAAGAATTGCACTGAAGATTAGGGAAGGCTGCATTTGGTCAATTTCAAGAGTTTGCTTATTCTTTTTGTTGCTTTCTCTGGTTTTAGTTTTGAATTTTTTTTTTAGCTTTTCAAGTTTAAGGATACTTTCACTAACTTAGCAATGTGTGAAAAGAGTAAGAACATCTGTGCACCTTGATCCTCCTTACATACGTTTGTGTTGGTTGTCAGATCTCTTTATCAGTTTAGACTCTGTTAACCCAATAAACCTTTCCATAAAAGATGATGTGACTGTGGTGGTTGATTCACCGTGATATGCGATAAGCCCACTGAGCGGTTCTGCAATTGCCTCCTTTCTGTACATCTTTGTGTGCCCGTTGTGTGTTTAAGATTCCATTGTCACAGTTGTAAGCCCCCCATCGGGGAGAGAGGGATCATGTGATCCGTGATTAAAGCAGCCTTCTTGAACACCTTATGCCAAATTCGATT
Organism: Elgaria multicarinata webbii; assembly: GCF_023053635.1. Taxonomy (NCBI): domain Eukaryota; kingdom Metazoa; phylum Chordata; class Lepidosauria; order Squamata; family Anguidae; genus Elgaria; species Elgaria multicarinata. Next base: position 20,724,565 of record NC_086189.1, read on the forward strand.
GTCACACACAAACATCACGTGTGGAAAAAAGGGCCTATTGGTTACACTTCTTGCAGAAATTTTAGAAAATCAGAACAGTTTCCTTGGATCAAGATACCACCTATGAAGCACCTTAATTGCATTTTCCTTACTCTCTACAGAGCTGCATTTCATTGGGGGCTCCTAGGTGCAATTTCGTCCCTTTCCCTTAGTCAATTGTGGTTTCTGCGCCTTTTTGCCATATCTGAAGAATTCTCTCCATTGTACAAAATTGTATGTACATTAATAATCTATATACGGCTGAAGTAAAACCTTCTGTGTCAATTCTATTGTGTTGTATAAAGTTTTAAAATTGCATATTAGGATGTACTTACGTTTGGTTTTGCAATTGGTACATTAGCAATTAAATTTTGTATTTTTTAATTTGGTAATTGAGGTTTCAAGTGTTTTCGGATGAACAAATCTGTCAAGTCATAAATGCCGTGTTCCTCCCACTGCTGGAATAGTTACAATGTATCCACCTTAAAAAAAAAAAGAGAGGGCAAAGTAAAAAGGGAGTGATTGTTGAGATGGCTCTGGCGTGAACACTGACCTCTCTTTACGCACGTGCACTGTGGTGTCACAGTGTTTGATTTCTAGAAGTTTTAAGCATTAGGGCTTTGACATGGAAACACAAGAACAAAGAAAATTGACAGAGAAGACAGGTTTCAAAATGGAGAAGGTAAAATATTTGGGAGTTGTTTTGACAAATATGAACTATGTTATTCCACAATAATTATGTTAAAGTTTGGAATGATGTTAAAAATGACCTGGCAAAATGGGATAAGGTTCGACTGTCGCTTTTGGGAAGAATTGCCACGATAAAAGTGAATGTACTGGGGGCGGAGCTTGGCAGCCATGAAGCTGGTAAGGATTTTTTAATTCTCCAACCGGCCTTGCTGGGAAAATCAATTATCTCTTTTTAAAAGGGCATAAATCTCAAAGCAACATGATGGAAAAGGACTATAAATATTAAGTGTTTAAGTTGCTGATAATGGAGTAAAGTTGAAAGGATTTTAAGTGAGATTGTTGGAACGTTTCTGTGGAAATCGAAATCGACTGCTAGTTACAGCAGTTAATGGTTTGTTTTTGTTAGAGACGAGGACTTGATTTATGGCACATCTCACTTTTTATTGAAAGCGGAGAAGAGCTGTAAAAACTGGCTCTATAAAGAGAAAAGCAACTCAGGCGCAGTTTGATCGATGGATGGTGTGCTAAATTGTGATTAAGGGGGGGAGGGGAGCGATTGCAGCGTTCGGTGGGGAGACGAAGTTTGGTGTTGCCGGGACTTTCGGGACTGTGTTTATGGCTTGTTTCGGTCTCCCCCAGTGAATGCTGTTTTGACATGTGGTGTAATGCCCCCCCCCCAGAGAAGAAAGAGTGATTAAGTAGTGGAAAGCACACAGAAGATATAATAAACTGTTAAGAAGGGAAGCCGGGAGTTAAGGAGGAGATTTATGACCTCTGTCGAATATAAAAAGAAGGATTAAAAAAGAAATTGCAAAAGTTAAGTGGTCAAAAAAACGACCCAGTAACCATAACCTCCCCCATCTGGAAGAATTAGTTTCCGAAGAAGAACAGGGAAGCACAGACTCAGCAACTGAGGAAAAAATGGCTGAAGGTGGAAAAGCAGCTGGCAGTCTGGGTTTTCATATTATTCCCCAGTTCATCATACATACTCCAGGATAGATCATATATTTGTCTCAAAAGATTTTGCAACTAAGATTTGTAAAATGGAAATGGGGGTAATAAAGGTAACTGATCACGCATTGTTAAGTTTAGAATTTGCAATTGAGAAGAATTATACAGAGGCATATAGATGGAAATTGAACACAAAAATATTGAAATATAATAAAGTGGTAGAAAAAATTCAGAAGGAATTGTCAGAGTCATGGGAAATTAATGAAAAGGGAGGAACAGCTGGGTCAGTCGTTTGGGACACCATGAAGGCTGTAGTAAGAGGAATTTGTTTGGGGAAATGTGCAGTTTAAAAAGACAACATGCAGAGCAGGAGAAGTTTGAGACAGAAATTAGAAGTTTGGAGGAAGAACATTGGCACGGCCAAAAATAAATATAAATTAGTAGAAATACAAGCTAAGAAGAAACAATTCGAAAATTTAAATTTAGAGGAGGTCCAAAAAAATTTAATATATATGAAAAGGGAGTATTTTGAAAATAGCAATAGGAATTCTAGATTGCTTGCCAGACTCACACAAAAGGAAAAAGGGAGAAACGGGATAGAAGCATTGAAGGATAATCAAGGGAATTATTGTTATACAATGAAGGATAAAATAAAAAATTTTCAGAAATTTTATCAGGAATTATATGAGGGTAAAGAAACTCAAAAAGAAAAGTTGGAGGAATATATTGGAAGGTATATAAAGAAGGGAATAAAAATAATACATAAAGAGCAAATGGAGAAGGTAATAACTCAAAGAGAAGTTGAAGATGTAATTGATAATTTGAAAGTGGGTAAATCACTGGGAGCAGATGGTCTAGGATCAGAATATTATAAAGTTTTTAAGGAGTTTTTAGTTCCGAAATTAGTGAAACTTTAGAACGCTATATTAATAGGAGAGAAGATACCAGAATCATGGGAACATTCATTGATAATATTAATTCCCAAACCAGATAAAGATTTGACTATCCCTGATTCATATAGACCTATTTCATTAATAAATCAGGATGCTAAAATTTTTTCATCTATTTTGGCTAAACGGTTAAATACATTTATATCAGAATATATAGGAGAAGATCAATGTGGATTTGTGGCAGGAAGGCAGATGCATAGTTTAGTGGGAAGAGTTTTAAACGCAATACATGCAATGAAAAAAATCAAATATCAAGGCAGGAATTTTGGCATTGGATATTTTTAAGGCTTTTGATTGTGTGAGCTGGCAGGCATTAAAGAATATTGTAGATAAAATGGGATTTGGAAATAAATTTAAAACTATAATAGAACAGTTATATTCCCAAAATACAGCTGTAGTGGTGGTAAACGATGGACTCACTGAAAAGATACGACTAGCCAGAGGTACAAGACAAGGATGTCCACTCTCGCAGGTCCTGTTTGTAATGGTTATGGAAGTATTGGCGAATGCATTAAGAGATGATGGAGAGATAGAAGGAATTGGAGAGGTAAGGGGAATAAAATTGAATATGTTTGCGGATGATACCCTATTGAGTATTAAGAACCCAATAAGAAAAATGGATAGAATTAAATCTCAATTGAGAGAATTTGAAGAAGCTACAGGGTTAAGAATAAATTGGTCCAAATCAGAGATGATTTTGTTTAATTATACTAAGAAGGAAGAAAAGGAATGGGAGTATAAGGGAATAGAAATGAGAGTTAAGGAGGAGATTAAATATTTGGGAATTAAAATTACGAAAAACCTAGATAATTTAGAAAAGGAGAACTTAATGAGGTTAAAGAAAGTGGTATTAGAAAAATTGGAAAAATATAAAAGATTAAATCTATCTTGGTTTGGAAGAATAGCATTAATAAAAATGAAGATCTTAGCTAAAATTAATTTTGTGTTTAGGATGTTACCTATAAAAATTTCAGAAATTGAGATAAAAAGTTGGCAAAATATTATTAATAAATATTGTAACGGAGAAAAGAAAGCAAGGGTAAATAAGAATAAATGGTATTTAAGCCAAAAAAAAGGAGGATTGGGTCTCCCAAATATAAAATTATACTATGTAGCAAATAGATTAAGACATATTGTAGAAGCAATTATAGGAGTAGGAGATTTAGATTGGATGGAGGATAAAACTACAAGTAATGTAGAGATGAGTTTGGAAAATGTCTTTTTTAAGGAAGGAGGGAGAAAGTGGGTTGAAAGTAGAGAAAATCCACTCCTGAGGTCTCAATGGAAAATTTGGAGTAAATTTAAAGGGAAGTTGCTCCCGAGCAACTCTCCCTTATCACCGGTAATAATGTTTAAAAATTTCCCAGAGGAACTGAAGGGTAGATTAAGCAAAATATTAAAAGAGAAAAATAAATTGAAATTAAAGGATTGGTTAAGAGATATAAATACAAGAGAAGATATGGAAGATTTGTTAAAGGAGAAAAAATTATCTTGGTTAGAGTATGGGCAATTAGAACAATGGAATAAAAAGTGGATTAAAGATAATAGAGTTTGTAGAGAAATGACGGTTTGAAGAGTTAATAGTAAATAAGGAAAAAGGAAAAGGAGGAAGTATAGTCTTAAAAGGGTTAATGAGCGAAATATATAAAATACTGTTAGAAAAGGAGTTAAGGGATAGCTCAGGGAAAATGGTATGGGAGACAGATTTGAAGATACAAATAGGGCGACAGAGCTGGGAGGGACTGTGGAAACACAGAGTGTTGAGAAGTATGTCAGTGAGAATAAAAGAGAATTACTTCAAAATTTTGTGGAGGTGGCACCTAACCCCGATTAGATTGAATAAGATAAATGAGCAGCATTCAGCAAATTGTTGGAGAGGTTGTGGGGAAAAAGGAACGTATTTACATATGTGATGGGAATGCAAATATGTACAAAGATTATGGAAGATGGTGTTTTTGGAAATTGAAGAAATAGTGGGAATGAAAATAGAACAAACACCAAAGATTGCATTACTGTCACTATTTGAAGATTTAAAATGTGGAAAAGAAATTAAAGAATTGATATCGAGTTTGCTGACTGCAGCACGATTGATGATAGCTAGGAACTGGAAGATTCAGGGGGAATATTCTATTGAAGAGTGGTATAGAGAAGTTTGGGATATAGCTATTAATGATAAATTGACTTGTAATATTAAGTGGAGGAAAGGCATAACTAAAATAAATGAGTTTGAAGGAATCTGGAAACAGTTCCTAATATTTGTGTTTACTAAGGGAAGTGGGAAACCGCCAGCGGAAGAAAGTATGAGATTTTGGAAGCAGGAATAGATCCCGAGGTGGAGGGTGCACTTATATTATTATTATTATTATTATTATTATTATTATTATTATTATTATTATTAATTTATATAGCACCATCAATGTACATGGTGCTGTACAGATTACACAGTAAATAGCAAGACCCTGCCGCATAGGCTTACAATCTAATAAAGTTGTAGTAAACAATAAGGAGGGAAAGAGAATGCAAACAGGCACAGGGAAGTGTAAACAGGCACTGGTGAAGCTAAACAGTATAGAGTCAGAACAAACTCAATATTTAAAAGCTATAGGGAACAGAAAAGTTTTTAGCTGAGTTTTAAAAGCTGTGATTGAGTTTGTAGTTCTCAAGTGTTTTGGAAGAGCATTCCAGGCGTAAGGGGCAGCAGAAGAAAAAGGACGAAGCCGAGTAAGGCAAGTAGAGGTTCTTGGGCAGGCGAGAAGCATGGCATCAGAGGAGCGGAGAGCACGAGCGGGGCAATAGTGTGAGATGAGAGATAGGCAGGAGCTAGACCGTGAAAAGCTTTGAAGGTCAACAGGAGAAGTTTATATTGGATTCTGGAGTGAATTGGAAGCCAATGAAGAGATTTCAGAAGTGGAGTGACATGGTCAGAGCGGCGGGCCAAGAAGATGATCTTAGCGGCAGAGTGGTGGACAGAGACCAGCGGACTGATGTGAGGCGAAGGAAGGCCAGAGAGAAGAAGGTTGCGGTAGTCCAACCGATAGATAACCAGTGCGTGAACGAGAGTCTTGGCAGAAGAGACAGACAAAAATGGTCGAATCCTGGCAATATTATACAGGAAGAAACGACAGGATTTCGCTACTGCCTCGATATGAGGAATAAAGGAGAGCGAGGAATCAAATATAAAGCCAAGACTACGAGCTTCCTTGACCGGAGTAAGCGTGACATCGTTGACAGTAAGAGAGAATGAGAGGTGAGGAGAAGGTTTAGGAGGAAAAACAAGCAGTTCAGTTTTTCCCATATTAAGTTGCAAACGACGGTGAAGCAGCCAGGCTGAGATATCTGAAAGACATGCCGAGATACGATCGTGAACATCAGGAGAAAGTTCCGGAGATGAGAGATATAATTGTGTATCATCGGCATACAGGTGATATTGGAGGCCATGAGATTGAATAACCTTACCCAAGGGCAGCATGTATAAAGAAAACAACAACGGGCCAAGCACCGAGCCTTGCGGAACCCCTACTGAAAGGGGAAAAGAGGAGGACGAGGTGCCGTTAGCCGACACGCTGAAAGAGCGACCCTCTAGATAGGAGGCGAACCAGTTATAGACAGAGCCACAGAGTCCAAGGTCATGGAGGGAATCTAAGAGAAGATCGTGATCAACCGTGTCAAAGGCTGCAGTTAAATCAAGGAGAATAAGAACGGAATAATGGCCTTTAGACTTGGCAGTAAGAAGATCATTGGTGAGTATGTTTAGTATGATTATATATGTAATGATAGGATAGGTTATGGTTAATATTTATCTTTTATATGTATTCAACATTTATTCAAAATGTATGTAGTATGTTGTGTTGTTTCTTTTCTGTAAGATGTTTATTTTGTGTGTTTTAAAATAAAAAAAATTAAAAAATAAATAAAAATAAAAGTGAATGTACTGCCAAGAAGGTTATTTTTATTTCAGACAGTACCTATTGTAATAGGGATGTACCGTTCAAGCAATGGCAGAGAGAGATATCTAGATTCATACAGCAAGGGGAAAAGCCTAGGGTTAAACTTAAAATACTGCAGGATGCCAAAGAAAGAGGAGATCTGAGATTACCGGATCTGAAATTGTATTTCTTTGCTTGTTGCTTGGTTTGGATGAAAGAGTGGGTTCTGTTGGAGAATAGACGGCTATTGGAGTTTGAAGGCCATGAATAAAGGTTTGGGTGGCATGGGTACCTGTGGTATGAGAAAGATAAGGTCAACGTTGATTTCAATAATCACTTTGTCAGGCGTTCAATTTTAAGAGTATGGAATAAACGTTGAGAATTTGTCAGAACACACCAATGTGGGTATCAGCTCAGGAGGCCGTTCATAGAAGAGAACTATCTAGTGGGCACAAATGGCTAAAGTATAGCAACATATTGGAGATGTCTAAAGGGGAATTAAAAATAAAAGCAAGAGAACAGCTGTTAAAGGAGGGCCAGATAGGTCAGTGGTTTTCTTACCCACAGATTATGGAGCAGTTTGAGAAAGACATAAAAACGTGGATTTGAGGATACAAAATCAATGTTTGAGGAAGCACTAAGTACTAATGATGAATGTGTTACCTCCATGGTATATAAGCTATTGTTGAAGCTTCAGACAGCGAATGAACAAACAAGGGAATGTATGATAAAGTGGGATCAAAACTTTGGAAAAATATGTGGCTAAAAGGTTTAAAATATATGTTAAGTACTAGACTTAAGGAGAATTTTTATAAGATGATGTATAGACGGTACATGTCTCGCTCAAAAATAGCAAAAATGTACAGGGGCTGTCTGGGAGACTGTCGGAAATGTGAAGAAGAAGAATGAACCTTTTACCAGAAGTGGTCATGTAAAAAGGCAAAATCCTTCTGGACTCTGATGCACTTATAAATGCAATTTAAAAAAAAGATAAATACACAAATGAAACCAGAAGCATTTCTGCTGGGACTTATGGATGATCAATTTTTTGAAAAAGGAGGACTTTTGTTTCTGTATATAACAGCTGCCAGACTACTATACGCGCAATACTGGAAAAATACACAAATATCAACGGAGGAATGCCTGCTCAAGGTTTTGGAGTTGGCGGAGATGGCGAAACTTAGGCGTTAGTAAGAAAAAATCAACAACCTCATTTGTACTGGACTGGAAACCTGATAGAGTATATATAAGAGTTGCAAAAGAATGACGTATCTCTTTGTGGTGTTTATAACCGGTGGGCTGGGTAAAGGGAAGGAATTGACAGCCGATACGTCCGACATGAAGATTGCCTCAAATGGAAAATGGCCACATATATTTTGTATATGTGTTTTTATTAGATGTAGTGTATACTACTATTAAGTATGTGATGTTTTGTAATATTCTCTTTTCTTTGGTTTTCCTCTCTTTTTCTGTGCTTTGTTCTTTGTAGAAAACGATAAAATAGTTGAAAAAGTAGACATTTTTAACGTTAGCTCTCTGACTTCTCAAAGTTTATAGCATTTGCTCTCTGAACGTTTAGCACTTTGAAATCTTTCAGTCTTTAGCGTTTGCTCTCTGAACGTTTAGCACTTTGAAATCTTTCAGTCTTTAGCGTTTGCTCTCTGAACGTTTAGCACTTTGAAATCTTTCAGTCTTTAGCGTTTGCTCTTTGAACGTTTAGCACTTTGAAATCTTTTAGACTTTAGCGTTTGCTCTCTGAACGTTGAGCACTTTGAAATCTTTCAGTCTTTAGCGTTTGCTCTCTGAACGTTGAGCACTTTGAAATCTTTTAGACTTTAGCGTTTGCTCTTTGAACGTTTAGCACTTTGAAATCTTTCAGTCTTTAGCGTTTGCTCTTTGAACGTTTAGCACTTTGAAATCTTTCAGTCTTTAGTGTTTGCTCTTTGAACGTTGAGCACTTTGAAATCTTTTAGACTTTAGCGTTTGCTCTTTGAACGTTTAGCACTTTGAAATCTTTCAGTCTTTAGCGTTTGCTCTTTGAACGTTTAGCCCCTTGACTTCAGGTTATTTTCAGCGTTGAGCACTTTGAAATCTTTTAGACTTTAGCGTTTGCTCTCTGAACGTTGAGCACTTTGAAATCTTTCAGTCTTTAGCGTTTGCTCTCTGAACGTTTAGCACTTTGAAATCTTTCAGTCTTTAGCGTTTGCTCTCTGAACGTTTAGCACTTTGAAATCTTTCAGTCTTTAGCGTTTGCTCTTTGAACGTTTAGCACTTTGAAATCTTTTAGACTTTAGCGTTTGCTCTCTGAACGTTGAGCACTTTGAAATCTTTCAGTCTTTAGCGTTTGCTCTCTGAACGTTGAGCACTTTGAAATCTTTCAGTCTTTAGCGTTTGCTCTCTGAACGTTTAGCACTTTGAAATCTTTCAGTCTTTAGCGTTTGCTCTTTGAACGTTTAGCACTTTGAAATCTTTTAGACTTTAGCGTTTGCTCTCTGAACGTTGAGCACTTTGAAATCTTTCAGTCTTTAGCGTTTGCTCTCTGAACGTTGAGCACTTTGAAATCTTTTAGACTTTAGCGTTTGCTCTTTGAACGTTTAGCACTTTGAAATCTTTCAGTCTTTAGCGTTTGCTCTTTGAACGTTTAGCACTTTGAAATCTTTCAGTCTTTAGTGTTTGCTCTTTGAACGTTGAGCACTTTGAAATCTTTTAGACTTTAGCGTTTGCTCTTTGAACGTTTAGCACTTTGAAATCTTTCAGTCTTTAGCGTTTGCTCTTTGAACGTTTAGCCCCTTGACTTCAGGTTATTTTCAGCGTTGAGCACTTTGAAATCTTTTAGACTTTAGCGTTTGCTCTCTGAACGTTGAGCACTTTGAAATCTTTCAGTCTTTAGCGTTTGCTCTCTGAACGTTTAGCACTTTGAAATCTTTCAGTCTTTAGCGTTTGCTCTCTGAACGTTTAGCACTTTGAAATCTTTCAGTCTTTAGCGTTTGCTCTTTGAACGTTTAGCACTTTGAAATCTTTTAGACTTTAGCGTTTGCTCTCTGAACGTTGAGCACTTTGAAATCTTTCAGTCTTTAGCGTTTGCTCTCTGAACGTTGAGCACTTTGAAATCTTTTAGACTTTAGCGTTTGCTCTTTGAACGTTTAGCACTTTGAAATCTTTCAGTCTTTAGCGTTTGCTCTTTGAACGTTTAGCACTTTGAAATCTTTCAGTCTTTAGTGTTTGCTCTTTGAACGTTGAGCACTTTGAAATCTTTTAGACTTTAGCGTTTGCTCTTTGAACGTTTAGCACTTTGAAATCTTTCAGTCTTTAGCGTTTGCTCTTTGAACGTTTAGCCCCTTGACTTCAGGTTATTTTCAGCGTTGAGCACTTTGAAATCTTTTAGACTTTAGCGTTTGCTCTCTGAACGTTGAGCACTTTGAAATCTTTTAGACTTTAGCGTTTGCTCTTTGAACGTTTAGCACTTTGAAATCTTTCAGTCTTTAGCGTTTGCTCTTTGAACGTTTAGCCCCTTGACTTCAGGTTATTTTCAGCGTTTAGCACTTTGAAATCTTTCAGTCTTTAGCGTTTGCTCTCTGAACGTTGAGCACTTTGAAATCTTTCAGTCTTTAGCGTTTGCTCTTTGAACGTTGAGCACTTTGAAATCTTTCAGTCTTTAGCGTTTGCTCTTGGAACGTTTAGCCCCTTGACTTCAGGTTATTTTCAGCGTTTAGCACTTTGAAATCTTTCAGTCTTTAGCGTTTGCTCTCTGAACGTTGAGCACTTTGAAATCTTTTAGACTTTAGTGTTTGCTCTTTGAATGTTTAGCACTTTGAAATCTTTCAGTCTTTAGCGTTTGCTCTTTGAACGTTGAGCACTTTGAAATCTTTTAGACTTTAGCGTTTGCTCTTTGAACGTTTAGCCCCTTGACTTCAGGTTATTTTCAGCGTTTAGCACTTTGAAATCTTTCAGTCTTTAGCGTTTGCTCTTTGAACGTTTAGCACTTTGAAATCTTTCAGTCTTTAGCGTTTGCTCTTTGAACGTTTAGCACTTTGAAATCTTTCAGTCTTTAGCGTTTGCTCTTTGAACGTTGAGCACTTTGAAATCTTTTAGACTTTAGCGTTTGCTCTTTGAACGTTTAGCACTTTGAAATCTTTCAGTCTTTAGCGTTTGCTCTCTGAACGTTGAGCACTTTGAAATCTTTCAGTCTTTAGCGTTTGCTCTTTGAACGTTTAGCACTTTGAAATCTTTTAGACTTTAGCGTTTGCTCTTTGAACGTTTAGCACTTTGAAATCTTTCAGTCTTTAGCGTTTGCTCTCTGAACGTTGAGCACTTTGAAATCTTTCAGTCTTTAGCGTTTGCTCTTTGAACGTTTAGCCCCATGACTTCAGGTTATTTTCAGCATTTAGCACTTTGAAATCTTTTAGACTTTAGCGTTTGCTCTCTGAACGTTGAGCACTTTGAAATCTTTCAGTCTTTAGCGTTTGCTCTCTGAACGTTTAGCACTTTGAAATCTTTTAGACTTTAGCGTTTGCTCTTTGAACGTTGAGCACTTTGAAATCTTTCAGTCTTTAGCGTTTGCTCTCTGAACGTTGAGCACTTTGAAATCTTTCAGTCTTTAGCGTTTGCTCTCTGAACGTTGAGCACTTTGAAATCTTTCAGTCTTTAGCGTTTGCTCTTTGAACGTTTAGCCCCATGACTTCAGGTTATTTTCAGCGTTTAGCACTTTGAAATCTTTTAGACTTTAGCGTTTGCTCTCTGAACGTTGAGCACTTTGAAATCTTTCAGTCTTTAGCGTTTGCTCTCTGAACGTTTAGCACTTTGAAATCTTTCAGTCTTTAGCGTTTGCTCTTTGAACGTTTAGCACTTTGAAATCTTTCAGTCTTTAGCGTTTGCTCTTTGAACGTTGAGCACTTTGAAATCTTTTAGACTTTAGCGTTTGCTCTTTGAACGTTTAGCACTTTGAAATCTTTCAGTCTTTAGCGTTTGCTCTCTGAACGTTGAGAACTTTGAAATCTTTCAGTCTTTAGCGTTTGCTCTTTGAACGTTTAGCACTTTGAAATCTTTCAGTCTTTAGCGTTTGCTCTTTGAACGTTTAGCCCAATGACTTCAGGTTATTTTCAGCATTTAGCACTTTGAAATCTTTTAGACTTTAGCGTTTGCTCTCTGAACGTTGAGCACTTTGAAATCTTTCAGTCTTTAGCGTTGGCTCTCTGAACGTTTAGCACTTTGAAATCTTTCAGTCTTTAGCGTTTGCTCTTTGAACGTTTAGCACTTTGAAATCTTTCAGTCTTTAGCGTTTGCTCTTTGAACGTTGAGCACTTTGAAATCTTTTAGACTTTAGCGTTTGCTCTTTGAACGTTTAGCACTTTGAAATCTTTCAGTCTTTAGCGTTTGCTCTCTGAACGTTGAGCACTTTGAAATCTTTCAGTCTTTAGCGTTTGCTCTTTGAACGTTTAGCACTTTGAAATCTTTTAGACTTTAGCGTTTGCTCTTTGAACGTTGAGCACTTTGAAATCTTTCAGTCTTTAGCGTTTGCTCTCTGAACGTTGAGCACTTTGAAATCTTTCAGTCTTTAGCGTTTGCTCTTTGAACGTTTAGCCCCATGACTTCAGGTTATTTTCAGCATTTAGCACTTTGAAATCTTTTAGACTTTAGCGTTTGCTCTCTGAACGTTGAGCACTTTGAAATCTTTCAGTCTTTAGCGTTTGCTCTCTGAACGTTTAGCACTTTGAAATCTTTTAGACTTTAGCGTTTGCTCTTTGAACGTTGAGCACTTTGAAATCTTTCAGTCTTTAGCGTTTGCTCTCTGAACGTTGAGCACTTTGAAATCTTTCAGTCTTTAGCGTTTGCTCTCTGAACGTTGAGCACTTTGAAATCTTTCAGTCTTTAGCGTTTGCTCTTTGAACGTTTAGCCCCATGACTTCAGGTTATTTTCAGCGTTTAGCACTTTGAAATCTTTTAGACTTTAGCGTTTGCTCTCTGAACGTTGAGCACTTTGAAATCTTTCAGTCTTTAGCGTTTGCTCTCTGAACGTTTAGCACTTTGAAATCTTTAAGACTTTAGCGTTTGCTCTCTGAACGTTGAGCACTTTGAAATCTTTTAGACTTTAGCGTTTGCTCTTTGAACGTTTAGCCCCATGACTTCAGGTTATTTTCAGCGTTTAGCACTTTGAAATCTTTTAGACTTTAGCGTTTGCTCTCTGAACGTTGAGCACTTTGAAATCTTTCAGTCTTTAGCGTGTGCTCTTTGAACGTTTAGCCCCATGACTTCAGGTTATTTTCAGCGTTTAGCACTTTGAAATCTTTTAGACTTTAGCGTTTGCTCTCTGAACGTTGAGCACTTTGAAATCTTTCAGTCTTTAGCGTTTGCTCTCTGAACGTTGAGCACTTTGAAATCTTTCAGTCTTTAGCGTTTGCTCTCTGAACGTTGAGCACTTTGAAATCTTTTAGACTTTAGCGTTTGCTCTATGAACGTTTAGCCCCATGACTTCAGCTTATTTTCAGCGTTTAGCACTTTGAAATCTTTCAGTCTTTAGCGTTTGCTCTCTGAACGTTTAGCCCCATGACTTCAGGTTATTTTCAGCGTTTAGCACTTTGAAATCTTTCAGTCTTTAGCGTTTGCTCTTTGAACGTTTAGCACTTTGAAATCTTTCAGTCTTTAGCGTTTGCTCTTTGAACGTTGAGCACTTTGAAATCTTTTAGACTTTAGCGTTTGCTCTTTGAACGTTTAGCACTTTGAAATCTTTCAGTCTTTAGCGTTTGCTCTCTGAACGTTGAGCACTTTGAAATCTTTCAGTCTTTAGCGTTTGCTCTTTGAACGTTTAGCACTTTGAAATCTTTTAGACTTTAGCGTTTGCTCTTTGAACGTTGAGCACTTTGAAATCTTTCAGTCTTTAGCGTTTGCTCTCTGAACGTTGAGCACTTTGAAATCTTTCAGTCTTTAGCGTTTGCTCTTTGAACGTTTAGCCCCATGACTTCAGGTTATTTTCAGCATTTAGCACTTTGAAATCTTTTAGACTTTAGCGTTTGCTCTCTGAACGTTGAGCACTTTGAAATCTTTCAGTCTTTAGCGTTTGCTCTCTGAACGTTTAGCACTTTGAAATCTTGTAGACTTTAGCGTTTGCTCTTTGAACGTTGAGCACTTTGAAATCTTTCAGTCTTTAGCGTTTGCTCTCTGAACGTTGAGCACTTTGAAATCTTTCAGTCTTTAGCGTTTGCTCTCTGAACGTTGAGCACTTTGAAATCTTTCAGTCTTTAGCGTTTGCTCTTTGAACGTTTAGCCCCATGACTTCAGGTTATTTTCAGCGTTTAGCACTTTGAAATCTTTTAGACTTTAGCGTTTGCTCTCTGAACGTTGAGCACTTTGAAATCTTTCAGTCTTTAGCGTTTGCTCTCTGAACGTTTAGCACTTTGAAATCTTTTAGACTTTAGCGTTTGCTCTCTGAACGTTGAGCACTTTGAAATCTTTTAGACTTTAGCGTTTGCTCTTTGAACGTTTAGCCCCATGACTTCAGGTTATTTTCAGCGTTTAGCACTTTGAAATCTTTCAGTCTTTAGCGTTTGCTCTATGAACGTTTAGCCCCATGACTTCAGGTTATTTTCAGCGTTTAGCACTTTGAAATCTTTTAGACTTTAGCGTTTGCTCTCTGAACGTTGAGCACTTTGAAATCTTTCAGTCTTTAGCGTGTGCTCTTTGAACGTTTAGCCCCATGACTTCAGGTTATTTTCAGCGTTTAGCACTTTGAAATCTTTTAGACTTTAGCGTTTGCTCTCTGAACGTTGAGCACTTTGAAATCTTTCAGTCTTTAGCGTTTGCTCTCTGAACGTTGAGCACTTTGAAATCTTTCAGTCTTTAGCGTTTGCTCTCTGAACGTTGAGCACTTTGAAATCTTTTAGACTTTAGCGTTTGCTCTATGAACGTTTAGCCCCATGACTTCAGCTTATTTTCAGCGTTTAGCACTTTGAAATCTTTCAGTCTTTAGCGTTTGCTCTCTGAACGTTTAGCCCCATGACTTCAGGTTATTTTCAGCGTTTAGCACTTTGAAATCTTTTAGACTTTAGCGTTTGCTCTCTGAACGTTGAGCACTTTGAAATCTTTCAGTCTTTAGCGTTTGCTCTTTGAACGTTTAGCCCCATGACTTCAGGTTATTTTCAGCGTTTAGCACTTTGAAATCTTTTAGACTTTAGCGTTTGCTCTTTGAACGTTGAGCACTTTGAAATCTTTCAGTCTTTAGCGTTTGCTCTCTGAACGTTGAGCACTTTGAAATCTTTTAGACTTTAGCGTTTGCTCTTTGAACGTTTAGCCCCATGACTTCAGGTTATTTTCAGCGTTTAGCACTTTGAAATCTTTCAGTCTTTAGCGTTTGCTCTTTGAACGTTTAGCCCCATGACTTCAGGTTATTTTCAGCGTTTAGCACTTTGAAATCTTTTAGACTTTAGCGTTTGCTCTCTGAACGTTGAGCACTTTGAAATCTTTCAGTCTTTAGCGTTTGCTCTTTGAACGTTTAGCCCCATGACTTCAGGTTATTTTCAGCGTTGAGCACTTTGAAATCTTTTAGACTTTAGCGTTTGCTCTTTGAACGTTGAGCACTTTGAAATCTTTCAGTCTTTAGCGTTTGCTCTCTGAACGTTGAGCAGTTTGAAATCTTTTAGGCTTTAGCGTTTGCTCTTTGAATGTTTAGCCCCTTGACTTCAGGTTATTTTCAGCGTTGAGCACTTTGAAATCTTTCAGTCTTTAGCGTTTGCTCTCTGAACGTTGAGCACTTTGAAATCTTTCAGTCTTTAGCGTTTGCTCTCTGAACGTTGAGCACTTTGAAATCTTTCAGTCTTTAGCGTTTGCTCTTTGAACGTTTAGCACTTTGAAATCTTTCAGTCTTTAGCGTTTGCTCTTTGAACGTTTAGCCCCATGACTTCAGGTTATTTTCAGCGTTTAGCACTTTGAAATCTTTTAGACTTTAGCGTTTGCTCTCTGAACGTTGAGCACTTTGAAATCTTTCAGTCTTTAGCGTTTGCTCTCTGAACGTTGAGCACTTTGAAATCTTTCAGTCTTTAGCGTTTGCTCTCTGAACGTTGAGCACTATGAAATCTTTTAGACTTTAGCGTTTGCTCTTTGAACGTTTAGCCCCTTGACTTCAGGTTATTTTCAGCGTTTAGCACTTTGAAATCTTTTAGACTTTAGCGTTTGCTCTCTGAACGTTGAGCACTTTGAAATCTTTCAGTCTTTAGCGTTTGCTCTTTGAACGTTTAGCCCCATGACTTCAGGTTATTTTCAGCGTTGAGCACTTTGAAATCTTTTAGACTTTAGCGTTTGCTCTTTGAACGTTGAGCACTTTGAAATCTTTCAGTCTTTAGCGTTTGCTCTCTGAACGTTGAGCAGTTTGAAATCTTTTAGACTTTAGC
This sequence comes from Elgaria multicarinata webbii, assembly GCF_023053635.1. Taxonomy (NCBI): domain Eukaryota; kingdom Metazoa; phylum Chordata; class Lepidosauria; order Squamata; family Anguidae; genus Elgaria; species Elgaria multicarinata. The sequence goes on from NC_086189.1 coordinate 20,740,480, forward strand.
GTTTGCTCTTTGAATGTTTAGCCCCTTGATTTCAGGTTATTTTCAGCGTTGAGCACTTTGAAATCTTTCAGTCTTTAGCGTTTGCTCTCTGAACGTTGAGCACTTTGAAATCTTTCAGTCTTTAGCGTTTGCTCTCTGAACGTTGAGCACTTTGAAATCTTTCAGTCTTTAGCGTTTGCTCTCTGAACGTTGAGCACTTTGAAATCTTTCAGTCTTTAGCGTTTGCTCTCTGAACGTTGAGCACTATGAAATCTTTTAGACTTTAGCGTTTGCTCTTTGAACGTTTAGCCCCTTGACTTCAGGTTATTTTCAGCGTTTAGCACTTTGAAATCTTTCAGTCTTTAGCGTTTGCTCTTTGAATGTTTAGCCCCATGACTTCAGGTTATTTTCAGCGTTTAGCACTTTGAAATCTTTTAGACTTTAGCGTTTGCTCTCTGAACGTTGAGCACTTTGAAATCTATCAGTCTTTAGCGTTTGCTCTTTGAACGTTTAGCCCCATGACTTCAGGTTATTTTCAGTGTTGAGCACTTTGAAATCTTTTAGACTTTAGCGTTTGCTCTTTGAACGTTGAGCACTTTGAAATCTTTCAGTCTTTAGCGTTTGCTCTCTGAACGTTGAGCAGTTTGAAATCTTTTAGACTTTAGCGTTTGCTCTTTGAATGTTTAGCCCCTTGACTTCAGGTTATTTTCAGCGTTGAGCACTTTGAAATCTTTCAGTCTTTAGCGTTTGCTCTCTGAACGTTGAGCACTTTGAAATCTTTCAGTCTTTAGCGTTTGCTCTCTGAACGTTGAGCACTTTGAAATCTTTCAGTCTTTAGCGTTTGCTCTCTGAACGTTGAGCACTTTGAAATCTTTCAGTCTTTAGCGTTTGCTCTCTGAACGTTGAGCACTATGAAATCTTTTAGACTTTAGCGTTTGCTCTTTGAACGTTTAGCCCCTTGACTTCAGGTTATTTTCAGCGTTTAGCACTTTGAAATCTTTTAGACTTTAGCGTTTGCTCTTTGAACGTTTAGCCCCATGACTTCAGGTTATTTTCAGCGTTTAGCACTTTGAAATCTTTCAGTCTTTAGCGTTTGCTCTTTGAACGTTTAGCCCCATGACTTCAGGTTATTTTCAGCGTTTAGCACTTTGAAATCTTTTAGACTTTAGCGTTTGCTCTCTGAACGTTGAGCACTTTGAAATCTTTCAGTCTTTAGCGTGTGCTCTCTGAACGTTTAGCCCCATGACTTCAGGTTATTTTCAGCGTTTAGCACTTTGAAATCTTTCAGTCTTTAGCGTTTGCTCTCTGAACGTTGAGCACTTTGAAATCTTTCAGTCTTTAGCGTTTGCTCTCTGAACGTTGAGCACTTTGAAATCTTTTAGACTTTAGCGTTTGCTCTATGAACGTTTAGCCCCATGACTTCAGCTTATTTTCAGCGTTTAGCACTTTGAAATCTTTCAGTCTTTAGCGTTTGCTCTCTGAACGTTTAGCCCCATGACTTCAGGTTATTTTCAGCGTTTAGCACTTTGAAATCTTTTAGACTTTAGCGTTTGCTCTCTGAACGTTGAGCACTTTGAAATCTTTCAGTCTTTAGCGTTTGCTCTTTGAACGTTTAGCCCCATGACTTCAGGTTATTTTCAGCGTTTAGCACTTTGAAATCTTTTAGACTTTAGCGTTTGCTCTCTGAACGTTGAGCACTTTGAAATCTTTCAGTCTTTAGCGTTTGCTCTTTGAACGTTTAGCCCCATGACTTCAGGTTATTTTCAGCGTTTAGCACTTTGAAATCTTTTAGACTTTAGCGTTTGCTCTTTGAACGTTGAGCACTTTGAAATCTTTCAGTCTTTAGCGTTTGCTCTCTGAACGTTGAGCACTTTGAAATCTTTTAGACTTTAGCGTTTGCTCTTTGAACGTTTAGCCCCATGACTTCAGGTTATTTTCAGCTTTGAGCACTTTGAAATCTTTCAGTCTTTAGCGTTTGCTCTTTGAACGTTTAGCCCCATGACTTCAGGTTATTTTCAGCGTTTAGCACTTTGAAATCTTTTAGACTTTAGCGTTTGCTCTCTGAACGTTGAGCTCTTTGAAATCTTTCAGTCTTTAGTGTTTGCTCTTAGAACGTTTAGCCCCATGACTTCAGGTTATTTTCAGCGTTGAGCACTTTGAAATCTTTTAGACTTTAGCGTTTGCTCTTTGAACGTTGAGCACTTTGAAATCTTTCAGTCTTTAGCGTTTGCTCTCTGAACGTTGAGCAGTTTGAAATCTTTTAGACTTTAGCGTTTGCTCTTTGAATGGTTAGCCCCTTGACTTCAGGTTATTTTCAGCGTTGAGCACTTTGAAATCTTTCAGTCTTTAGCGTTTGCTCTCTGAACGTTGAGCACTTTGAAATCTTTCAGTCTTTAGCGTTTGCTCTCTGAACGTTGAGCACTTTGAAATCTTTCAGTCTTTAGCGTTTGCTCTCTGAACGTTGAGCACTTTGAAATCTTTCAGTCTTTAGCGTTTGCTCTCTGAACGTTGAGCACTATGAAATCTTTTAGACTTTAGCGTTTGCTCTTTGAACGTTTAGCCCCTTGACTTCAGGTTATTTTCAGCGTTTAGCACTTTGAAATCTTTTAGACTTTAGCGTTTGCTCTTTGAACGTTTAGCCCCATGACTTCAGGTTATTTTCAGCGTTTAGCACTTTGAAATCTTTCAGTCTTTAGCGTTTGCTCTTTGAACGTTTAGCCCCATGACTTCAGGTTATTTTCAGCGTTTAGCACTTTGAAATCTTTCAGTCTTTAGCGTTTGCTCTTTGAACGTTTAGCCCCATGACTTCAGGTTATTTTCAGCGTTTAGCACTTTGAAATCTTTTAGACTTTAGCGTTTGCTCTCTGAACGTTGAGCACTTTGAAATCTTTCAGTCTTTAGCGTTTGCTCTCTGAACGTTGAGCACTTTGAAATCTTTCAGTCTTTAGCGTTTGCTCTCTGAACGTTGAGCACTATGAAATCTTTTAGTCTTTAGCGTTTGCTCTTTGAACGTTTAGCCCCATGACTTCAGGTTATTTTCAGCGTTTAGCACTTTGAAATCTTTTAGACTTTAGCGTTTGCTCTCTGAACGTTGAGCACTTTGAAATCTTTCAGTCTTTAGCGTTTGCTCTTTGAACGTTTAGCCCCATGACTTCAGGTTATTTTCAGCGTTGAGCACTTTGAAATCTTTCAGTCTTTAGCGTTTGCTCTCTGAACGTTGAGCACTTTGAAATCTTTCAGTCTTTAGCGTTTGCTCTCTGAACGTTGAGCACTATGAAATCTTTTAGACTTTAGCGTTTGCTCTTTGAACGTTTAGCCCCATGACTTCAGGTTATTTTCAGCGTTTAGCACTTTGAAATCTTTCAGTCTTTAGCGTTTGCTCTTTGAACGTTTAGCCCCATGACTTCAGGTTATTTTCAGCGTTTAGCACTTTGAAATCTTTCAGTCTTTAGCGTTTGCTCTTTGAACGTTTAGCCCCATGACTTCAGGTTATTTTCAGCGTTTAGCACTTTGAAATCTTTCAGTCTTTAGCGTTTGCTCTTTGAACGTTTAGCCCCATGACTTCAGGTTATTTTCAGCGTTTAGCACTTTGAAATCTTTCAGTCTTTAGCGTTTGCTCTTTGAACGTTTAGCCCCATGACTTCAGGTTATTTTCAGCGTTTAGCACTTTGAAATCTTTTAGACTTTAGCGTTTGCTCTCTGAACGTTGAGCACTTTGAAATCTTTCAGTCTTTAGCGTTTGCTCTCTGAACGTTGAGCACTTTGAAATCTTTCAGTCTTTAGCGTTTGCTCTCTGAACGTTGAGCACTATGAAATCTTTTAGACTTTAGCGTTTGCTCTTTGAACGTTTAGCCCCTTGACTTCAGGTTATTTTCAGCGTTTAGCACTTTGAAATCTTTTAGACTTTAGCGTTTGCTCTTTGAACGTTTAGCCCCATGACTTCAGGTTATTTTCAGCGTTTAGCACTTTGAAATCTTTCAGTCTTTAGCGTTTGCTCTTTGAACGTTTAGCCCCATGACTTCAGGTTATTTTCAGCGTTTAGCACTTTGAAATCTTTTAGACTTTAGCGTTTGCTCTCTGAACGTTGAGCACTTTGAAATCTTTCAGTCTTTAGCGTTTGCTCTCTGAACGTTGAGCAGTTTGAAATCTTTTAGACTTTAGCGTTTGCTCTTTGAATGTTTAGCCCCTTGACTTCAGGTTATTTTCAGCGTTGAGCACTTTGAAATCTTTCAGTCTTTAGCGTTTGCTCTCTGAACGTTGAGCACTTTGAAATCTTTCAGTCTTTAGCGTTTGCTCTCTGAACGTTGAGCACTTTGAAATCTTTCAGTCTTTAGCGTTTGCTCTCTGAACGTTGAGCACTTTGAAATCTTTCAGTCTTTAGCGTTTGCTCTCTGAACGTTGAGCACTATGAAATCTTTTAGACTTTAGCGTTTGCTCTTTGAACGTTTAGCCCCTTGACTTCAGGTTATTTTCAGCGTTTAGCACTTTGAAATCTTTTAGACTTTAGCGTTTGCTCTTTGAACGTTTAGCCCCATGACTTCAGGTTATTTTCAGCGTTTAGCACTTTGAAATCTTTCAGTCTTTAGCGTTTGCTCTTTGAACGTTTAGCCCCATGACTTCAGGTTATTTTCAGCGTTTAGCACTTTGAAATCTTTTAGACTTTAGCGTTTGCTCTCTGAACGTTGAGCACTTTGAAATCTTTCAGTCTTTAGCGTTTGCTCTCTGAACGTTTAGCCCCATGACTTCAGGTTATTTTCAGCGTTTAGCACTTTGAAATCTTTCAGTCTTTAGCGTTTGCTCTTTGAACGTTTAGCCCCATGACTTCAGGTTATTTTCAGCGTTTAGCACTTTGAAATCTTTCAGTCTTTAGCGTTTGCTCTTTGAACGTTTAGCCCCATGACTTCAGGTTATTTTCAGCGTTTAGCACTTTGAAATCTTTTAGACTTTAGCGTTTGCTCTTTGAACGTTGAGCACTTTGAAATCTTTCAGTCTTTAGCGTTTGCTCTCTGAACGTTGAGCACTTTGAAATCTTTTAGACTTTAGCGTTTGCTCTTTGAACGTTTAGCCCCATGACTTCAGGTTATTTTCAGCGTTTAGCACTTTGAAATCTTTCAGTCTTTAGCGTTTGCTCTCTGAACGTTGAGCACTTTGAAATCTTTCAGTCTTTAGCGTTTGCTCTCTGAACGTTGAGCACTTTGAAATCTCTCAGTCTTTAGCGTTTGCTCTTTGAACGTTGAGCACTTTGAAATCTTTCAGTCTTTAGCGTTTGCTCTCTGAACGTTGAGCACTTTAAAATCTTTCAGTCTTTAGCGTTTGCTCTCTGAACGTTGAGCACTTTGAAATCTTTCAGTCTTTAGCGTTTGCTCTTTGAACGTTGAGCACTTTGAAATCTTTCAGTCTTTAGCGTTTGCTCTCTGAACGTTGAGCACTTTGAAATCTTTCAGTCTTTAGCGTTTGCTCTCTGAACGTTGAGCACTTTGAAATCTTTCAGTCTTTAGCGTTTGCTCTCTGAACGTTTAGCCCCATGACTTCAGGTTATTTTCTGCGTTTAGCACTTTGAAATCGTTTAGACTTTAGCGTTTGCTCTCTGAACGTTGAGCACTTTGAAATCTTTCAGTCTTTAGCGTTTGCTCTCTGAACGTTTAGCCCCATGACTTCAGGTTATTTTCAGCGTTTAGCACTTTGAAATCTTTTAGACTTTAGCGTTTGCTCTCTGAACGTTGAGCACTTTGAAATCTTTCAGTCTTTAGCGTTTGCTCTTTGAACGTTTAGCCCCATGACTTCAGGTTATTTTCAGCGTTTAGCACTTTGAAATCTTTTAGACTTTAGCGTTTGCTCTTTGAACGTTTAGCCCCATGACTTCAGGTTATTTTCAGCGTTTAGCACTTTGAAATCTTTCAGACTTTAGCGTTTGCTCTTTGAACGTTGAGCACTTTGAAATCTTTCAGTCTTTAGCGTTTGCTCTCTGAACGTTGAGCACTTTGAAATCTTTCAGTCTTTAGCGTTTGCTCTCTGAACGTTGAGCACTTTGAAATCTTTTAGACTTTAGCGTTTTCTCTTTGAACGTTTAGCCCCATGACTTCAGGTTATTTTCAGCGTTTAGCACTTTGAAATCTTTCAGTCTTTAGCGTTTGCTCTTTGAACGTTTAGCCCCATGACTTCAGGTTATTTTCAGCGTTTAGCACTTTGAAATCTTTTAGACTTTAGCGTTTGCTCTCTGAACGTTGAGCACTTTGAAATCTTTCAGTCTTTAGCGTTTGCTCTCTGAACGTTGAGCACTTTGAAATCTTTCAGTCTTTAGCGTTTGCTCTCTGAACGTTGAGCACTTTGAAATCTTTCAGTCTTTAGCGTTTGCTCTTTGAACGTTTAGCACTTTGAAATCTTTCAGACTTTAGCATTTGCTCTCTGAACGTTGAGCACTTTGAAATCTTTTAGACTTTAGCGTTTGCTCTTTGAATGTTTAGCCCCTTGACTTCAGGTTATTTTCAGCGTTGAGCACTTTGAAATCTTTCAGTCTTTAGCGTTTGCTCTTTGAACGTTTAGCCCCATGACTTCAGGTTATTTTCAGCGTTTAGCACTTTGAAATCTTTCAGTCTTTAGCGTTTGCTCTTTGAACGTTTAGCCCCATGACTTCAGGTTATTTTCAGCATTTAGCACTTTGAAATCTTTTAGACTTTAGCGTTTGCTCTCTGAACGTTGAGCACTTTGAAATCTTTCAGTCTTTAGCGTTTGCTCTCTGAACGTTTAGCACTTTGAAATCTTTCAGTCTTTAGCGTTTGCTCTCTGAACGTTGAGCACTTTGAAATCTTTCAGTCTTTAGCGTTTGCTCTTTGAACGTTGAGCACTTTGAAATCTTTTAGACTTTAGCGTTTGCTCTTTGAACGTTTAGCCCCTTGACTTCAGGTTATTTTCAGCTTTGAGCACTTTGAAATCTTTCAGTCTTTAGCGTTTGCTCTTTGAACGTTTAGCACTTTGAAATCTTTCAGTCTTTAGCGTTTGCTCTCTGAACGTTTAGCACTTTGAAATCTTTCAGTCTTTAGCGTTTGCTCTTTGAACGTTGAGCACTTTGAAATCTTTCAGTCTTTAGCGTTTGCTCTTTGAACGTTTAGCACTTTGAAATCTTTTAGACTTTAGCGTTTGCTCTTTGAACGTTTAGCACTCTGAAATCTTTCAGTCTTTAGCGTTTGCTCTCTGAACGTTGAGCACTTTGAAATCTTTCAGTCTTTAGCGTTTGCTCTCTGAACGTTGAGCACTTTGAAATCTTTTAGACTTTAGCGTTTGCTCTTTGAACGTTTAGCACTCTGAAATCTTTCAGTCTTTAGCGTTTGCTCTCTGAACGTTGAGCACTTTGAAATCTTTCAGTCTTTAGCGTTTGCTCTCTGAACGTTGAGCACTTTGAAATCTTTCAGTCTTTAGCGTTTGCTCTCTGAACGTTGAGCACTTTGAAATCTTTTAGACTTTAGCGTTTGCTCTTTGAACGTTTAGCCCCTTGACTTCAGGTTATTTTCAGCGTTGAGCACTTTGAAATCTTTCAGTCTTTAGCGTTTGCTCTTTGAACGTTGAGCACTTTGAAATCTTTCAGTCTTTAGCGTTTGCTCTTTGAACGTTTAGCACTTTGAAATCTTTCAGTCTTTAGCGTTTGCTCTTTGAACGTTGAGCACTTTGAAATCTTTCAGTCTTTAGCGTTTGCTCTCTGAACGTTGAGCACTTTGAAATCTTTCAGTCTTTAGCGTTTGCTCTTTGAACGTTGAGCACTTTGAAATCTTTTAGACTTTAGCGTTTGCTCTTTGAACGTTTAGCCCCATGACTTCAGGTTATTTTCAGCGTTTAGCACTTTGAAATCTTTCAGTCTTTAGCGTTTGCTCTCTGAACGTTTAGCCCCTTGACTTCAGGTTATTTTCAGCGTTTAGCACTTTTAAATCTTTCAGTCTTTAGCGTTTGCTCTCTGAACGTTGAGCACTTTGAAATCTTTCAGTCTTTAGCGTTTGCTCTCTGAACGTTGAGCACTTTGAAATCTTTTAGACTTTAGCGTTTGCTCTTTGAACGTTTAGCCCCATGACTTCAGGTTATTTTCAGCGTTTAGCACTTTGAAATCTTTCAGTCTTTAGCGTTTGCTCTTTGAACGTTTAGCCCCATGACTTCAGGTTATTTTCAGCGTTTAGCACTTTGAAATCTTTTAGACTTTAGCGTTTGCTCTCTGAACGTTGAGCACTTTGAAATCTTTCAGTCTTTAGCGTTTGCTCTCTGAACGTTTAGCCCCATGACTTCAGGTTATTTTCAGCGTTGAGCACTTTGAAATCTTTCAGTCTTTAGCGTTTGCTCTTTGAACGTTTAGCACTTTGAAATCTTTCAGTCTTTAGCGTTTGCTCTCTGAACGTTGAGCACTTTGAAATCTTTCAGTCTTTAGCGTTTGCTCTCTGAACGTTGAGCACTTTGAAATCTTTCAGTCTTTAGCGTTTGCTCTCTGAACGTTGAGCACTTTGAAATCTTTTAGACTTTAGCGTTTGCTCTCTGAACGTTTAGCCCCATGACTTCAGGTTATTTTCAGCGTTTAGCACTTTGAAATCTTTTAGACTTTAGCGTTTGCTCTCTGAACGTTGAGCACTTTGAAATCTTTCAGTCTTTAGCGTTTGCTCTTTGAACGTTTAGCCCCATGACTTCAGGTTATTTTCAGCGTTTAGCACTTTGAAATCTTTTAGACTTTAGCGTTTGCTCTTTGAACGTTTAGCCCCATGACTTCAGGTTATTTTCAGCGTTTAGCACTTTGAAATCTTTCAGTCTTTAGCGTTTGCTCTTTGAACGTTTAGCCCCATGACTTCAGGTTATTTTCAGCGTTTAGCACTTTGAAATCTTTTAGACTTTAGCGTTTGCTCTCTGAACGTTGAGCACTTTGAAATCTTTCAGTCTTTAGCGTTTGCTCTCTGAACGTTGAGCACTTTGAAATCTTTCAGTCTTTAGCGTTTGCTCTCTGAACGTTGAGCACTTTGAAATCTTTCAGTCTTTAGCGTTTGCTCTCTGAACGTTGAGCCCCATGACTTCAGGTTATTTTCAGCGTTGAGCACTTTGAAATCTTTTAGACTTTAGCGTTTGCTCTCTGAACGTTGAGCACTTTGAAATCTTTCAGTCTTTAGCGTTTGCTCTCTGAACGTTGAGCACTTTGAAATCTTTCAGTCTTTAGCGTTTGCTCTCTGAACGTTGAGCACTTTGAAATCTTTCAGTCTTTAGCGTTTGCTCTCTGAACGTTGAGCAGTTTGAAATCTTTTAGACTTTAGCGTTTGCTCTTTGAATGTTTAGCCCCTTGACTTCAGGTTATTTTCAGCGTTGAGCACTTTGAAATCTTTCAGTCTTTAGCGTTTGCTCTCTGAACGTTTAGCCCCATGACTTCAGGTTATTTTCAGCGTTTAGCACTTTGAAATCTTTTAGACTTTAGCGTTTGCTCTCTGAACGTTGAGCACTTTGAAATCTTTCAGTCTTTAGCGTTTGCTCTTTGAACGTTTAGCCCCATGACTTCAGGTTATTTTCAGCGTTTAGCACTTTGAAATCTTTTAGACTTTAGCGTTTGCTCTTTGAACGTTGAGCACTTTGAAATCTTTCAGTCTTTAGCGTTTGCTCTCTGAACGTTGAGCAGTTTGAAATCTTTTAGACTTTAGCGTTTGCTCTTTGAATGTTTAGCCCCTTGACTTCAGGTTATTTTCAGCGTTGAGCACTTTGAAATCTTTCAGTCTTTAGCGTTTGCTCTCTGAACGTTTAGCCCCATGACTTCAGGTTATTTTCAGCGTTGAGCACTTTGAAATCTTTTAGACTTTAGCGTTTGCTCTTTGAACGTTGAGCACTTTGAAATCTTTCAGTCTTTAGCGTTTGCTCTCTGAACGTTGAGCAGTTTGAAATCTTTTAGACTTTAGCGTTTGCTCTTTGAATGTTTAGCCCCTTGACTTCAGGTTATTTTCAGCGTTGAGCACTTTGAAATCTTTCAGTCTTTAGCGTTTGCTCTCTGAACGTTGAGCACTTTGAAATCTTTCAGTCTTTAGCGTTTGCTCTTTGAACGTTGAGCACTTTGAAATCTTTCAGTCTTTAGCGTTTGCTCTCTGAACGTTGAGCAGTTTGAAATCTTTTAGACTTTAGCGTTTGCTCTTTGAATGTTTAGCCCCTTGACTTCAGGTTATTTTCAGCGTTGAGCACTTTGAAATCTTTCAGTCTTTAGCGTTTGCTCTCTGAACGTTGAGCACTTTGAAATCTTTCAGTCTTTAGCGTTTGCTCTCTGAACGTTGAGCACTTTGAAATCTTTCAGTCTTTAGCGTTTGCTCTCTGAACGTTGAGCACTTTGAAATCTTTCAGTCTTTAGCGTTTGCTCTCTGAACGTTGAGCACTTTGAAATCTTTTAGACTTTAGCGTTTGCTCTTTGAATGTTTAGCCCCTTGACTTCAGGTTATTTTCAGCGTTGAGCACTTTGAAATCTTTCAGTCTTTAGCGTTTGCTCTCTGAACGTTGAGCACTTTGAAATCTTTCAGTCTTTAGCGTTTGCTCTTTGAACGTTTAGCCCCATGACTTCAGGTTATTTTCAGCGTTGAGCACTTTGAAATCTTTTAGACTTTAGCGTTTGCTCTTTGAACGTTGAGCACTTTGAAATCTTTCAGTCTTTAGCGTTTGCTCTCTGAACGTTGAGCACTTTGAAATCTTTTAGACTTTAGCGTTTGCTCTTTGAATGTTTAGCCCCTTGACTTCAGGTTATTTTCAGCGTTGAGCACTTTGAAATCTTTCAGTCTTTAGCGTTTGCTCTCTGAACGTTGAGCACTTTGAAATCTTTCAGTCTTTAGCGTTTGCTCTCTGAACGTTGAGCACTTTGAAATCTTTTAGACTTTAGCGTTTGCTCTTTGAACGTTTAGCCCCATGACTTCAGGTTATTTTCAGCGTTTAGCACTTTGAAATCTTTCAGTCTTTAGCGTTTGCTCTCTGAACGTTGAGCACTTTGAAATCTTTCAGTCTTTAGCGTTTGCTCTCTGAACGTTGAGCACTTTGAAATCTTTTAGACTTTAGCGTTTGCTCTTTGAACGTTTAGCCCCATGACTTCAGGTTATTTTCAGCGTTTAGCACTTTGAAATCTTTCAGTCTTTAGCGTTTGCTCTTTGAACGTTTAGCACTTTGAAATCTTTCAGTCTTTAGCGTTTGCTCTCTGAACGTTGAGCACTTTGAAATCTTTCAGTCTTTAGCGTTTGCTCTCTGAACGTTGAGCACTTTGAAATCTCTCAGTCTTTAGCGTTTGCTCTTTGAACGTTTAGCCCCATGACTTCAGGTTATTTTCAGCGTTGAGCACTTTGAAATCTCTCAGTCTTTAGCGTTTGCTCTTTGAACGTTTAGCCCCATGACTTCAGGTTATTTTCAGCGTTGAGCACTTTGAAATCTTTCAGTCTTTAGCGTTTGCTCTTTGAACGTTGAGCACTTTGAAATCTTTCAGTCTTTAGCGTTTGCTCTCTGAACGTTGAGCACTTTGAAATCTTTTAGACTTTAGCGTTTGCTCTCTGAACGTTGAGCACTTTGAAATCTTTTAGACTTTAGCGTTTGCTCTTTGAATGTTTAGCCCCTTGACTTCAGGTTATTTTCAGCGTTGAGCACTTTGAAATCTTTCAGTCTTTAGCGTTTGCTCTCTGAACGTTGAGCACTTTGAAATCTTTCAGTCTTTAGCGTTTGCTCTCTGAACGTTGAGCACTTTGAAATCTTTCAGTCTTTAGCGTTTGCTCTCTGAATGTTTAGCCCCTTGACTTCAGGTTATTTTCAGCGTTGAGCACTTTGAAATCTTTCAGTCTTTAGCGTTTGCTCTCTGAACGTTGAGCACTTTGAAATCTTTCAGTCTTTAGCGTTTGCTCTCTGAACGTTGAGCACTTTGAAATCTCTCAGTCTTTAGCGTTTGCTCTTTGAACGTTTAGCCCCATGACTTCAGGTTATTTTCAGCGTTGAGCACTTTGAAATCTTTCAGTCTTTAGCGTTTGCTCTCTGAACGTTGAGCACTTTGAAATCTTTCAGTCTTTAGCGTTTGCTCTCTGAACGTTTAGCCCCATGACTTCAGGTTATTTTCAGCGTTGAGCACTTTGAAATCTTTTAGACTTTAGCGTTTGCTCTTTGAACGTTGAGCACTTTGAAATCTTTCAGTCTTTAGCGTTTGCTCTCTGAACGTTGAGCAGTTTGAAATCTTTCAGTCTTTAGCGTTTGCTCTCTGAACGTTGAGCACTTTGAAATCTTTTAGACTTTAGCGTTTGCTCTCTGAACGTTGAGCACTTTGAAATCTTTTAGACTTTAGCGTTTGCTCTTTGAATGTTTAGCCCCTTGACTTCAGGTTATTTTCAGCGTTGAGCACTTTGAAATCTTTCAGTCTTTAGCGTTTGCTCTCTGAACGTTGAGCACTTTGAAATCTTTCAGTCTTTAGCGTTTGCTCTCTGAACGTTGAGCACTTTGAAATCTTTTAGACTTTAGCGTTTGCTCTCTGAACGTTGAGCACTTTGAAATCTTTTAGACTTTAGCGTTTGCTCTTTGAATGTTTAGCCCCTTGACTTCAGGTTATTTTCAGCGTTGAGCACTTTGAAATCTTTCAGTCTTTAGCGTTTGCTCTCTGAACGTTGAGCACTTTGAAATCTTTCAGTCTTTAGCGTTTGCTCTCTGAACGTTGAGCACTTTGAAATCTTTCAGTCTTTAGCGTTTGCTCTCTGAATGTTTAGCCCCTTGACTTCAGGTTATTTTCAGCGTTGAGCACTTTGAAATCTTTCAGTCTTTAGCGTTTGCTCTCTGAACGTTGAGCACTTTGAAATCTTTCAGTCTTTAGCGTTTGCTCTCTGAACGTTGAGCACTTTGAAATCTCTCAGTCTTTAGCGTTTGCTCTTTGAACGTTTAGCCCCATGACTTCAGGTTATTTTCAGCGTTGAGCACTTTGAAATCTTTCAGTCTTTAGCGTTTGCTCTCTGAACGTTGAGCACTTTGAAATCTTTCAGTCTTTAGCGTTTGCTCTCTGAACGTTTAGCCCCATGACTTCAGGTTATTTTCAGCGTTGAGCACTTTGAAATCTTTTAGACTTTAGCGTTTGCTCTTTGAACGTTGAGCACTTTGAAATCTTTCAGTCTTTAGCGTTTGCTCTCTGAACGTTGAGCACTTTGAAATCTTTTAGACTTTAGCGTTTGCTCTCTGAACGTTGAGCACTTTGAAATCTTTCAGTCTTTAGCGTTTGCTCTCTGAACGTTGAGCACTTTGAAATCTTTCAGTCTTTAGCGTTTGCTCTCTGAACGTTGAGCACTTTGAAATCTTTCAGTCTTTAGCGTTTGCTCTCTGAACGTTGAGCACTTTGAAATCTTTTAGACTTTAGCGTTTGCTCTCTGAACGTTGAGCACTTTGAAATCTTTCAGTCTTTAGCGTTTGCTCTCTGAACGTTGAGCACTTTGAAATCTTTTAGACTTTAGCGTTTGCTCTTTGAACGTTTAGCCCCATGACTTCAGGTTATTTTCAGCGTTTAGCACTTTGAAATCTTTCAGTCTTTAGCGTTTGCTCTCTGAACGTTGAGCACTTTGAAATCTTTCAGTCTTTAGCGTTTGCTCTTTGAACGTTTAGCCCCATGACTTCAGGTTATTTTCAGCGTTGAGCACTTTGAAATCTTTCAGTCTTTAGCGTTTGCTCTCTGAACGTTGAGCACTTTGAAATCTTTCAGTCTTTAGCGTTTGCTCTCTGAACGTTGAGCACTTTGAAATCTTTCAGTCTTTAGCGTTTGCTCTCTGAACGTTGAGCACTTTGAAATCTTTCAGTCTTTAGCGTTTGCTCTCTGAACGTTGAGCACTTTGAAATCTTTTAGACTTTAGCGTTTGCTCTTTGAACGTTTAGCCCCATGACTTCAGGTTATTTTCAGCGTTTAGCACTTTGAAATCTTTCAGTCTTTAGCGTTTGCTCTTTGAACGTTTAGCCCCATGACTTCAGGTTATTTTCAGCGTTGAGCACTTTGAAATCTTTCAGTCTTTAGCGTTTGCTCTTTGAACGTTGAGCACTTTGAAATCTTTCAGTCTTTAGCGTTTGCTCTCTGAACGTTGAGCACTTTGAAATCTTTCAGTCTTTAGCGTTTGCTCTTTGAACGTTTAGCACTTTGAAATCTTTCAGTCTTTAGCGTTTGCTCTCTGAACGTTGAGCACTTTGAAATCTTTCAGTCTTTAGCGTTTGCTCTCTGAACGTTGAGCACTTTGAAATCTTTCAGTCTTTAGCGTTTGCTCTCTGAACGTTGAGCACTTTGAAATCTTTTAGACTTTAGCGTTTGCTCTTTGAACGTTTAGCCCCATGACTTCAGGTTATTTTCAGCGTTTAGCACTTTGAAATCTTTCAGTCTTTAGCGTTTGCTCTTTGAACGTTTAGCCCCATGACTTCAGGTTATTTTCAGCGTTGAGCACTTTGAAATCTTTCAGTCTTTAGCGTTTGCTCTCTGAACGTTGAGCACTTTGAAATCTTTCAGTCTTTAGCGTTTGCTCTCTGAACGTTGAGCACTTTGAAATCTTTCAGTCTTTAGCGTTTGCTCTTTGAACGTTTAGCACTTTGAAATCTTTCAGACTTTAGCATTTGCTCTCTGAACGTTTAGCACTTTGAAATCTTTCAGTCTTTAGCGTTTGCTCTTTGAATGTTTAGCCCCTTGACTTCAGGTTATTTTCAGCGTTGAGCACTTTGAAATCTTTCAGTCTTTAGCGTTTGCTCTTTGAACGTTTAGCCCCATGACTTCAGGTTATTTTCAGCATTTAGCACTTCGAAATCTTTTAGACTTTAGCGTTTGCTCTCTGAACGTTGAGCACTTTGAAATCTTTCAGTCTTTAGCGTTTGCTCTCTGAACGTTGAGCACTTTGAAATCTTTCAGTCTTTAGCGTTTGCTCTCTGAACGTTGAGCACTTTGAAATCTTTCAGTCTTTAGCGTTTGCTCTCTGAACGTTGAGCACTTTGAAATCTTTTAGACTTTAGCGTTTGCTCTTTGAACGTTTAGCCCCATGACTTCAGGTTATTTTCAGCGTTTAGCACTTTGAAATCTTTCAGTCTTTAGCGTTTGCTCTTTGAACGTTTAGCCCCATGACTTCAGGTTATTTTCAGCGTTGAGCACTTTGAAATCTTTCAGTCTTTAGCGTTTGCTCTTTGAACGTTGAGCACTTTGAAATCTTTCAGTCTTTAGCGTTTGCTCTCTGAACGTTGAGCACTTTGAAATCTTTCAGTCTTTAGCGTTTGCTCTTTGAACGTTTAGCCCCATGACTTCAGGTTATTTTCAGCGTTGAGCACTTTGAAATCTTTCAGTCTTTAGCGTTTGCTCTTTGAACGTTTAGCCCCATGACTTCAGGTTATTTTCAGCATTTAGCACTTTGAAATCTTTTAGACTTTAGCGTTTGCTCTCTGAACGTTGAGCACTTTGAAATCTTTCAGTCTTTAGCGTTTGCTCTCTGAACGTTGAGCACTTTGAAATCTTTCAGTCTTTAGCGTTTGCTCTCTGAACGTTGAGCACTTTGAAATCTTTCAGTCTTTAGCGTTTGCTCTCTGAACGTTGAGCACTTTGAAATCTTTCAGTCTTTAGCGTTTGCTCTCTGAACGTTGAGCACTTTGAAATCTTTCAGTCTTTAGCGTTTGCTCTTTGAACGTTGAGCACTTTGAAATCTTTTAGACTTTAGCGTTTGCTCTTTGAACGTTTAGCCCCTTGACTTCAGGTTATTTTCAGCGTTGAGCACTTTGAAATCTTTCAGTCTTTAGCGTTTGCTCTCTGAACGTTGAGCACTTTGAAATCTTTCAGTCTTTAGCGTTTGCTCTTTGAACGTTGAGCACTTTGAAATCTTTTAGACTTTAGCGTTTGCTCTTTGAACGTTTAGCCCCTTGACTTCAGGTTATTTTCAGCGTTGAGCACTTTGAAATCTTTCAGTCTTTAGCGTTTGCTCTTTGAACGTTTAGCACTTTGAAATCTTTCAGTCTTTAGCGTTTGCTCTTTGAACGTTGAGCACTTTGAAATCTTTCAGTCTTTAGCGTTTGCTCTTTGAACGTTGAGCACTTTGAAATCTTTTAGACTTTAGCGTTTGCTCTCTGAACGTTGAGCACTTTGAAATCTTTCAGTCTTTAGCGTTTGCTCTCTGAACGTTGAGCACTTTGAAATCTTTCAGTCTTTAGCGTTTGCTCTCTGAACGTTGAGCACTATGAAATCTTTTAGACTTTAGCGTTTGCTCTTTGAACGTTTAGCCCCATGACTTCAGGTTATTTTCAGCGTTTAGCACTTTGAAATCTTTCAGTCTTTAGCGTTTGCTCTTTGAACGTTTAGCCCCATGACTTCAGGTTATTTTCAGCATTTAGCACTTTGAAATCTTTCAGTCTTTAGCGTTTGCTCTCTGAACGTTGAGCACTTTGAAATCTTTTAGACTTTAGCGTTTGCTCTATGAACGTTTAGCCCCATGACTTCAGCTTATTTTCAGCGTTTAGCACTTTGAAATCTTTCAGTCTTTAGCGTTTGCTCTTTGAACGTTTAGCCCCATGACTTCAGGTTATTTTCAGCGTTTAGCACTTTGAAATCTTTTAGACTTTAGCGTTTGCTCTCTGAACGTTGAGCACTTTGAAATCTTTCAGTCTTTAGCGTTTGCTCTTTGAACGTTTAGCCCCATGACTTCAGGTTATTTTCAGCGTTGAGCACTTTGAAATCTTTTAGACTTTAGCGTTTGCTCTCTGAACGTTGAGCACTTTGAAATCTTTCAGTCTTTAGCGTTTGCTCTCTGAACGTTGAGCACTTTGAAATCTTTTAGACTTTAGCGTTTGCTCTCTGAACGTTGAGCACTTTGAAATCTTTTAGACTTTAGCGTTTGCTCTATGAACGTTTAGCCCCATGACTTCAGCTTATTTTCAGCGTTTAGCACTTTGAAATCTTTCAGTCTTTAGCGTTTGCTCTTTGAACGTTTAGCCCCATGACTTCAGGTTATTTTCAGCGTTTAGCACTTTGAAATCTTTTAGACTTTAGCGTTTGCTCTTTGAACGTTGAGCACTTTGAAATCTTTCAGTCTTTAGCGTTTGCTCTCTGAACGTTGAGCACTATGAAATCTTTTAGACTTTAGCGTTTGCTCTTTGAACGTTTAGCCCCATGACTTCAGGTTATTTTCAGCGTTTAGCACTTTGAAATCTTTCAGTCTTTAGCGTTTGCTCTTTGAACGTTTAGCCCCATGACTTCAGGTTATTTTCAGCGTTTAGCACTTTGAAATCTTTTAGACTTTAGCGTTTGCTCTCTGAACGTTGAGCACTTTGAAATCTTTCAGTCTTTAGCGTGTGCTCTCTGAACGTTTAGCCCCATGACTTCAGGTTATTTTCAGCGTTTAGCACTTTGAAATCTTTTAGACTTTAGCGTTTGCTCTCTGAACGTTGAGCACTTTGAAATCTTTCAGTCTTTAGCGTTTGCTCTCTGAACGTTGAGCACTTTGAAATCTTTCAGTCTTTAGCGTTTGCTCTCTGAACGTTGAGCACTTTGAAATCTTTTAGACTTTAGCGTTTGCTCTATGAACGTTTAGCCCCATGACTTCAGCTTATTTTCAGCGTTTAGCACTTTGAAATCTTTCAGTCTTTAGCGTTTGCTCTTTGAACGTTTAGCCCCATGACTTCAGGTTATTTTCAGCGTTTAGCACTTTGAAATCTTTTAGACTTTAGCGTTTGCTCTCTGAACGTTGAGCACTTTGAAATCTTTCAGTCTTTAGCGTTTGCTCTTTGAACGTTTAGCCCCATGACTTCAGGTTATTTTCAGCGTTGAGCACTTTGAAATCTTTTAGACTTTAGCGTTTGCTCTCTGAACGTTGAGCACTTTGAAATCTTTCAGTCTTTAGCGTTTGCTCTCTGAACGTTGAGCACTTTGAAATCTTTTAGACTTTAGCGTTTGCTCTATGAACGTTTAGCCCCTTGACTTCAGGTTATTTTCAGCGTTTAGCACTTTGAAATCTTTTAGACTTTAGCGTTTGCTCTCTGAACGTTGAGCACTTTGAAATCTTTCAGTCTTTAGCGTTTGCTCTTTGAACGTTTAGCCCCATGACTTCAGGTTATTTTCAGCGTTGAGCACTTTGAAATCTTTTAGACTTTAGCGTTTGCTCTTTGAACGTTGAGCACTTTGAAATCTTTCAGTCTTTAGCGTTTGCTCTCTGAACGTTGAGCACTTTGAAATCTTTTAGACTTTAGCGTTTGCTCTTTGAACGTTTAGCCCCTTGACTTCAGGTTATTTTCAGCGTTGAGCACTTTGAAATCTTTCAGTCTTTAGCGTTTGCTCTCTGAACGTTGAGCACTTTGAAATCTTTCAGTCTTTAGCGTTTGCTCTCTGAACGTTGAGCACTTTGAAATCTTTTAGACTTTAGCGTTTGCTCTATGAACGTTTAGCCCCTTGACTTCAGGTTATTTTCAGCGTTTAGCACTTTGAAATCTTTCAGTCTTTAGCGTTTGCTCTCTGAACGTTGAGCACTTTGAAATCTTTCAGTCTTTAGCGTTTGCTCTCTGAACGTTGAGCACTTTGAAATCTTTCAGTCTTTAGCGTTTGCTCTTTGAACGTTTAGCCCCATGACTTCAGGTTATTTTCAGCGTTGAGCACTTTGAAATCTTTTAGACTTTAGCGTTTGCTCTCTGAACGTTGAGCACTTTGAAATCTTTCAGTCTTTAGCGTTTGCTCTTTGAACGTTTAGCCCCATGACTTCAGGTTATTTTCAGCGTTGAGCACTTTGAAATCTTTTAGACTTTAGCGTTTGCTCTCTGAACGTTGAGCACTTTGAAATCTTTCAGTCTTTAGCGTTTGCTCTTTGAACGTTTAGCCCCATGACTTCAGGTTATTTTCAGCGTTGAGCACTTTGAAATCTTTTAGACTTTAGCGTTTGCTCTTTGAACGTTGAGCACTTTGAAATCTTTCAGTCTTTAGCGTTTGCTCTCTGAACGTTGAGCACTTTGAAATCTTTTAGACTTTAGCGTTTGCTCTTTGAACGTTTAGCCCCTTGACTTCAGGTTATTTTCAGCGTTGAGCACTTTGAAATCTTTCAGTCTTTAGCGTTTGCTCTCTGAACGTTGAGCACTTTGAAATCTTTCAGTCTTTAGCGTTTGCTCTCTGAACGTTTAGCCCCATGACTTCAGGTTATTTTCAGCGTTGAGCACTTTGAAATCTTTTAGACTTTAGCGTTTGCTCTTTGAACGTTGAGCACTTTGAAATCTTTCAGTCTTTAGCGTTTGCTCTCTGAACGTTGAGCAGTTTGAAATCTTTTAGACTTTAGCGTTTGCTCTTTGAATGTTTAGCCCCTTGACTTCAGGTTATTTTCAGCGTTGAGCACTTTGAAATCTTTCAGTCTTTAGCGTTTGCTCTCTGAACGTTGAGCACTTTGAAATCTTTCAGTCTTTAGCGTTTGCTCTCTGAACGTTGAGCACTTTGAAATCTTTCAGTCTTTAGCGTTTGCTCTCTGAACGTTGAGCACTTTGAAATCTTTTAGACTTTAGCGTTTGCTCTTTGAACGTTTAGCCCCATGACTTCAGGTTATTTTCAGCGTTTAGCACTTTGAAATCTTTCAGTCTTTAGCGTTTGCTCTTTGAATGTTTAGCCCCATGACTTCAGGTTATTTTCAGCGTTGAGTACTTTGAAATCTTTTAGACTTTAGCGTTTGCTCTGTGAACGTTGAGCACTTTGAAATCTTTCAGTCTTTAGCGTTTGCTCTTTGAACGTTGAGCACTTTGAAATCTTTCAGTCTTTAGCGTTTGCTCTCTGAACGTTGAGCACTTTGAAATCTTTCAGTCTTTAGCGTTTGCTCTCTGAACGTTGAGCAGTTTGAAATCTTTTAGACTTTAGCGTTTGCTCTTTGAATGTTTAGCCCCTTGACTTCAGGTTATTTTCAGCGTTGAGCACTTTGAAATCTTTCAGTCTTTAGCGTTTGCTCTCTGAACGTTGAGCACTTTGAAATCTTTCAGTCTTTAGCGTTTGCTCTCTGAACGTTGAGCACTTTGAAATCTTTCAGTCTTTAGCGTTTGCTCTCTGAACGTTGAGCACTTTGAAATCTTTTAGACTTTAGCGTTTGCTCTTTGAACGTTTAGCCCCATGACTTCAGGTTATTTTCAGCGTTGAGTACTTTGAAATCTTTTAGACTTTAGCGTTTGCTCTGTGAACGTTGAGCACTTTGAAATCTTTCAGTCTTTAGCGTTTGCTCTTTGAACGTTGAGCACTTTGAAATCTTTCAGTCTTTAGCGTTTGCTCTCTGAACGTTGAGCACTTTGAAATCTTTCAGTCTTTAGCGTTTGCTCTCTGAACGTTGAGCAGTTTGAAATCTTTTAGACTTTAGCGTTTGCTCTTTGAATGTTTAGCCCCTTGACTTCAGGTTATTTTCAGCGTTGAGCACTTTGAAATCTTTCAGTCTTTAGCGTTTGCTCTCTGAACGTTGAGCACTTTGAAATCTTTCAGTCTTTAGCGTTTGCTCTCTGAACGTTGAGCACTTTGAAATCTTTCAGTCTTTAGCGTTTGCTCTCTGAACGTTGAGCACTTTGAAATCTTTTAGACTTTAGCGTTTGCTCTTTGAACGTTTAGCCCCATGACTTCAGGTTATTTTCAGCGTTTAGCACTTTGAAATCTTTCAGTCTTTAGCGTTTGCTCTTTGAACGTTTAGCCCCATGACTTCAGGTTATTTTCAGCGTTGAGTACTTTGAAATCTTTTAGACTTTAGCGTTTGCTCTGTGAACGTTGAGCACTTTGAAATCTTTCAGTCTTTAGCGTTTGCTCTTTGAACGTTGAGCACTTTGAAATCTTTCAGTCTTTAGCGTTTGCTCTCTGAACGTTGAGCACTTTGAAATCTTTCAGTCTTTAGCGTTTGCTCTTTGAACGTTTAGCACTTTGAAATCTTTCAGACTTTAGCATTTGCTCTCTGAACGTTTAGCACTTTGAAATCTTTCAGTCTTTAGCGTTTGCTCTTTGAATGTTTAGCCCCTTGACTTCAGGTTATTTTCAGCGTTGAGCACTTTGAAATCTTTCAGTCTTTAGCGTTTGCTCTTTGAACGTTTAGCCCCATGACTTCAGGTTATTTTCAGCATTTAGCACTTTGAAATCTTTTAGACTTTAGCGTTTGCTCTCTGAACGTTGAGCACTTTGAAATCTTTCAGTCTTTAGCGTTTGCTCTCTGAACGTTGAGCACTTTGAAATCTTTCAGTCTTTAGCGTTTGCTCTCTGAACGTTGAGCACTTTGAAATCTTTCAGTCTTTAGCGTTTGCTCTCTGAACGTTGAGCACTTTGAAATCTTTTAGACTTTAGCGTTTGCTCTTTGAACGTTTAGCCCCATGACTTCAGGTTATTTTCAGCGTTTAGCACTTTGAAATCTTTCAGTCTTTAGCGTTTGCTCTTTGAACGTTTAGCCCCATGACTTCAGGTTATTTTCAGCGTTGAGTACTTTGAAATCTTTTAGACTTTAGCGTTTGCTCTGTGAACGTTGAGCACTTTGAAATCTTTCAGTCTTTAGCGTTTGCTCTTTGAACGTTGAGCACTTTGAAATCTTTCAGTCTTTAGCGTTTGCTCTCTGAACGTTGAGCACTTTGAAATCTTTTAGACTTTAGCGTTTGCTCTTTGAACGTTTAGCCCCATGACTTCAGGTTATTTTCAGCGTTTAGCACTTTGAAATCTTTCAGTCTTTAGCGTTTGCTCTTTGAACGTTTAGCCCCATGACTTCAGGTTATTTTCAGCGTTGAGTACTTTGAAATCTTTTAGACTTTAGCGTTTGCTCTGTGAACGTTGAGCACTTTGAAATCTTTCAGTCTTTAGCGTTTGCTCTTTGAACGTTGAGCACTTTGAAATCTTTCAGTCTTTAGCGTTTGCTCTCTGAACGTTGAGCACTTTGAAATCTTTCAGTCTTTAGCGTTTGCTCTCTGAACGTTGAGCAGTTTGAAATCTTTTAGACTTTAGCGTTTGCTCTTTGAATGTTTAGCCCCTTGACTTCAGGTTATTTTCAGCGTTGAGCACTTTGAAATCTTTCAGTCTTTAGCGTTTGCTCTCTGAACGTTGAGCACTTTGAAATCTTTCAGTCTTTAGCGTTTGCTCTCTGAACGTTGAGCACTTTGAAATCTTTCAGTCTTTAGCGTTTGCTCTTTGAACGTTGAGCACTTTGAAATCTTTTAGACTTTAGCGTTTGCTCTTTGAACGTTTAGCCCCATGACTTCAGGTTATTTTCAGCGTTGAGCACTTTGAAATCTTTCAGTCTTTAGCGTTTGCTCTTTGAACGTTTAGCCCCATGACTTCAGGTTATTTTCAGCGTTGAGCACTTTGAAATCTTTCAGTCTTTAGCGTTTGCTCTTTGAACGTTGAGCACTTTGAAATCTTTCAGTCTTTAGCGTTTGCTCTCTGAACGTTTAGCCCCATGACTTCAGGTTATTTTCAGCGTTGAGCACTTTGAAATCTTTCAGTCTTTAGCGTTTGCTCTTTGAACGTTGAGCACTTTGAAATCTTTCAGTCTTTAGCGTTTGCTCTCTGAACGTTGAGCACTTTGAAATCTTTCAGTCTTTAGCGTTTGCTCTTTGAACGTTTAGCACTTTGAAATCTTTCAGACTTTAGCATTTGCTCTCTGAACGTTTAGCACTTTGAAATCTTTCAGTCTTTAGCGTTTGCTCTCTGAACGTTGAGCACTTTGAAATCTTTCAGTCTTTAGCGTTTGCTCTCTGAACGTTGAGCACTTTGAAATCTTTCAGTCTTTAGCGTTTGCTCTCTGAACGTTGAGCACTTTGAAATCTTTCAGTCTTTAGCGTTTGCTCTCTGAACGTTGAGCACTTTGAAATCTTTTAGACTTTAGCGTTTGCTCTTTGAACGTTTAGCCCCATGACTTCAGGTTATTTTCAGCGTTTAGCACTTTGAAATCTTTCAGTCTTTAGCGTTTGCTCTTTGAACGTTTAGCCCCATGACTTCAGGTTATTTTCAGCGTTGAGCACTTTGAAATCTTTCAGTCTTTAGCGTTTGCTCTTTGAACGTTGAGCACTTTGAAATCTTTCAGTCTTTAGCGTTTGCTCTCTGAACGTTTAGCCCCATGACTTCAGGTTATTTTCAGCGTTGAGCACTTTGAAATCTTTCAGTCTTTAGCGTTTGCTCTTTGAACGTTGAGCACTTTGAAATCTTTCAGTCTTTAGCGTTTGCTCTCTGAACGTTGAGCACTTTGAAATCTTTCAGTCTTTAGCGTTTGCTCTTTGAACGTTGAGCACTTTGAAATCTTTTAGACTTTAGCGTTTGCTCTTTGAACGTTTAGCCCCTTGACTTCAGGTTATTTTCAGCGTTGAGCACTTTGAAATCTTTCAGTCTTTAGCGTTTGCTCTTTGAACGTTTAGCACTTTGAAATCTTTCAGTCTTTAGCGTTTGCTCTCTGAACGTTGAGCACTTTGAAATCTTTCAGTCTTTAGCGTTTGCTCTCTGAACGTTGAGCACTTTGAAATCTTTCAGACTTTAGCATTTGCTCTCTGAACGTTTAGCACTTTGAAATCTTTTAGACTTTAGCGTTTGCTCTTTGAATGTTTAGCCCCTTGACTTCAGGTTATTTTCAGCGTTGAGCACTTTGAAATCTTTCAGTCTTTAGCGTTTGCTCTTTGAACGTTTAGCCCCATGACTTCAGGTTATTTTCAGCATTTAGCACTTTGAAATCTTTTAGACTTTAGCGTTTGCTCTCTGAACGTTGAGCACTTTGAAATCTTTCAGTCTTTAGCGTTTGCTCTCTGAACGTTGAGCACTTTGAAATCTTTCAGTCTTTAGCGTTTGCTCTCTGAACGTTGAGCACTTTGAAATCTTTCAGTCTTTAGCGTTTGCTCTTTGAACGTTGAGCACTTTGAAATCTTTTAGACTTTAGCGTTTGCTCTTTGAACGTTTAGCCCCTTGACTTCAGGTTATTTTCAGCGTTGAGCACTTTGAAATCTTTCAGTCTTTAGCGTTTGCTCTTTGAACGTTTAGCACTTTGAAATCTTTCAGTCTTTAGCGTTTGCTCTTTGAACGTTGAGCACTTTGAAATCTTTCAGTCTTTAGCGTTTGCTCTTTGAACGTTGAGCACTTTGAAATCTTTTAGACTTTAGCGTTTGCTCTCTGAACGTTGAGCACTTTGAAATCTTTCAGTCTTTAGCGTTTGCTCTCTGAACGTTGAGCACTTTGAAATCTTTCAGTCTTTAGCGTTTGCTCTCTGAACGTTGAGCACTATGAAATCTTTTAGACTTTAGCGTTTGCTCTTTGAACGTTTAGCCCCATGACTTCAGGTTATTTTCAGCGTTTAGCACTTTGAAATCTTTCAGTCTTTAGCGTTTGCTCTTTGAACGTTTAGCCCCATGACTTCAGGTTATTTTCAGCATTTAGCACTTTGAAATCTTTTAGACTTTAGCGTTTGCTCTCTGAACGTTGAGCACTTTGAAATCTTTCAGTCTTTAGCGTTTGCTCTCTGAACGTTGAGCACTTTGAAATCTTTTAGACTTTAGCGTTTGCTCTTTGAACGTTTAGCCCCATGACTTCAGGTTATTTTCAGCGTTTAGCACTTTGAAATCTTTCAGTCTTTAGCGTTTGCTCTTTGAACGTTTAGCCCCATGACTTCAGGTTATTTTCAGCGTTGAGCACTTTGAAATCTTTCAGTCTTTAGCGTTTGCTCTTTGAACGTTGAGCACTTTGAAATCTTTCAGTCTTTAGCGTTTGCTCTCTGAACGTTTAGCCCCATGACTTCAGGTTATTTTCAGCGTTGAGCACTTTGAAATCTTTCAGTCTTTAGCGTTTGCTCTTTGAACGTTGAGCACTTTGAAATCTTTCAGTCTTTAGCGTTTGCTCTCTGAACGTTGAGCACTTTGAAATCTTTCAGTCTTTAGCGTTTGCTCTTTGAACGTTTAGCACTTTGAAATCTTTCAGACTTTAGCATTTGCTCTCTGAACGTTTAGCACTTTGAAATCTTTCAGTCTTTAGCGTTTGCTCTCTGAACGTTGAGCACTTTGAAATCTTTCAGTCTTTAGCGTTTGCTCTCTGAACGTTGAGCACTTTGAAATCTTTCAGTCTTTAGCGTTTGCTCTCTGAACGTTGAGCACTTTGAAATCTTTCAGTCTTTAGCGTTTGCTCTCTGAACGTTGAGCACTTTGAAATCTTTTAGACTTTAGCGTTTGCTCTTTGAACGTTTAGCCCCATGACTTCAGGTTATTTTCAGCGTTTAGCACTTTGAAATCTTTCAGTCTTTAGCGTTTGCTCTTTGAACGTTTAGCCCCATGACTTCAGGTTATTTTCAGCGTTGAGCACTTTGAAATCTTTCAGTCTTTAGCGTTTGCTCTTTGAACGTTGAGCACTTTGAAATCTTTCAGTCTTTAGCGTTTGCTCTCTGAACGTTTAGCCCCATGACTTCAGGTTATTTTCAGCGTTGAGCACTTTGAAATCTTTCAGTCTTTAGCGTTTGCTCTTTGAACGTTGAGCACTTTGAAATCTTTCAGTCTTTAGCGTTTGCTCTCTGAACGTTGAGCACTTTGAAATCTTTCAGTCTTTAGCGTTTGCTCTTTGAACGTTTAGCACTTTGAAATCTTTCAGACTTTAGCATTTGCTCTCTGAACGTTTAGCACTTTGAAATCTTTCAGTCTTTAGCGTTTGCTCTTTGAACGTTTAGCCCCATGACTTCAGGTTATTTTCAGCATTTAGCACTTTGAAATCTTTTAGACTTTAGCGTTTGCTCTCTGAACGTTGAGCACTTTGAAATCTTTCAGTCTTTAGCGTTTGCTCTCTGAACGTTGAGCACTTTGAAATCTTTCAGTCTTTAGCGTTTGCTCTTTGAACGTTGAGCACTTTGAAATCTTTCAGTCTTTAGCGTTTGCTCTTTGAACGTTTAGCCCCTTGACTTCAGGTTATTTTCAGCGTTGAGCACTTTGAAATCTTTCAGTCTTTAGCGTTTGCTCTTTGAACGTTTAGCCCCATGACTTCAGGTTATTTTCAGCGTTGAGCACTTTGAAATCTTTTAGACTTTAGCGTTTGCTCTTTGAACGTTGAGCACTTTGAAATCTTTCAGTCTTTAGCGTTTGCTCTCTGAACGTTGAGCACTATGAAATCTTTTAGACTTTAGCGTTTGCTCTTTGAACGTTTAGCCCCATGACTTCAGGTTATTTTCAGCGTTTAGCACTTTGAAATCTTTCAGTCTTTAGCGTTTGCTCTTTGAACGTTTAGCCCCATGACTTCAGGTTATTTTCAGCGTTTAGCACTTTGAAATCTTTTAGACTTTAGCGTTTGCTCTCTGAACGTTGAGCACTTTGAAATCTTTCAGTCTTTAGCGTGTGCTCTCTGAACGTTTAGCCCCATGACTTCAGGTTATTTTCAGCGTTTAGCACTTTGAAATCTTTTAGACTTTAGCGTTTGCTCTCTGAACGTTGAGCACTTTGAAATCTTTCAGTCTTTAGCGTGTGCTCTCTGAACGTTGAGCACTTTGAAATCTTTCAGTCTTTAGCGTTTGCTCTTTGAACGTTGAGCACTTTGAAATCTTTCAGTCTTTAGCGTTTGCTCTCTGAACGTTGAGCACTTTGAAATCTTTCAGTCTTTAGCGTTTGCTCTCTGAACGTTGAGCACTTTGAAATCTTTCAGACTTTAGCATTTGCTCTCTGAACGTTTAGCACTTTGAAATCTTTTAGACTTTAGCGTTTGCTCTTTGAATGTTTAGCCCCTTGACTTCAGGTTATTTTCAGCGTTGAGCACTTTGAAATCTTTCAGTCTTTAGCGTTTGCTCTTTGAACGTTTAGCCCCATGACTTCAGGTTATTTTCAGCATTTAGCACTTTGAAATCTTTCAGTCTTTAGCGTTTGCTCTCTGAACGTTGAGCACTTTGAAATCTTTCAGTCTTTAGCGTTTGCTCTCTGAACGTTGAGCACTTTGAAATCTTTCAGTCTTTAGCGTTTGCTCTTTGAACGTTGAGCACTTTGAAATCTTTTAGACTTTAGCGTTTGCTCTTTGAACGTTTAGCCCCTTGACTTCAGGTTATTTTCAGCGTTGAGCACTTTGAAATCTTTCAGTCTTTAGCGTTTGCTCTTTGAACGTTTAGCACTTTGAAATCTTTCAGTCTTTAGCGTTTGCTCTTTGAACGTTGAGCACTTTGAAATCTTTCAGTCTTTAGCGTTTGCTCTTTGAACGTTGAGCACTTTGAAATCTTTTAGACTTTAGCGTTTGCTCTCTGAACGTTGAGCACTTTGAAATCTTTCAGTCTTTAGCGTTTGCTCTCTGAACGTTGAGCACTTTGAAATCTTTCAGTCTTTAGCGTTTGCTCTCTGAACGTTGAGCACTATGAAATCTTTTAGACTTTAGCGTTTGCTCTTTGAACGTTTAGCCCCATGACTTCAGGTTATTTTCAGCATTTAGCACTTTGAAATCTTTTAGACTTTAGCGTTTGCTCTCTGAACGTTGAGCACTTTGAAATCTTTCAGTCTTTAGCGTTTGCTCTCTGAACGTTGAGCACTTTGAAATCTTTCAGTCTTTAGCGTTTGCTCTCTGAACGTTGAGCACTTTGAAATCTTTTAGACTTTAGCGTTTGCTCTTTGAACGTTTAGCCCCATGACTTCAGGTTATTTTCAGCGTTTAGCACTTTGAAATCTTTCAGTCTTTAGCGTTTGCTCTTTGAACGTTTAGCCCCATGACTTCAGGTTATTTTCAGCGTTGAGCACTTTGAAATCTTTCAGTCTTTAGCGTTTGCTCTTTGAACGTTGAGCACTTTGAAATCTTTCAGTCTTTAGCGTTTGCTCTTTGAACGTTTAGCCCCATGACTTCAGGTTATTTTCAGCGTTGAGCACTTTGAAATCTTTCAGTCTTTAGCGTTTGCTCTTTGAACGTTGAGCACTTTGAAATCTTTCAGTCTTTAGCGTTTGCTCTCTGAACGTTTAGCCCCATGACTTCAGGTTATTTTCAGCGTTGAGCACTTTGAAATCTTTCAGTCTTTAGCGTTTGCTCTTTGAACGTTGAGCACTTTGAAATCTTTCAGTCTTTAGCGTTTGCTCTCTGAACGTTGAGCACTTTGAAATCTTTCAGTCTTTAGCGTTTGCTCTTTGAACGTTTAGCACTTTGAAATCTTTCAGACTTTAGCATTTGCTCTCTGAACGTTTAGCACTTTGAAATCTTTCAGTCTTTAGCGTTTGCTCTTTGAACGTTTAGCCCCATGACTTCAGGTTATTTTCAGCATTTAGCACTTTGAAATCTTTTAGACTTTAGCGTTTGCTCTCTGAACGTTGAGCACTTTGAAATCTTTCAGTCTTTAGCGTTTGCTCTCTGAACGTTGAGCACTTTGAAATCTTTCAGTCTTTAGCGTTTGCTCTTTGAACGTTGAGCACTTTGAAATCTTTCAGTCTTTAGCGTTTGCTCTTTGAACGTTTAGCCCCATGACTTCAGGTTATTTTCAGCATTTAGCACTTTGAAATCTTTTAGACTTTAGCGTTTGCTCTCTGAACGTTGAGCACTTTGAAATCTTTCAGTCTTTAGCGTTTGCTCTCTGAACGTTGAGCACTTTGAAATCTTTCAGTCTTTAGCGTTTGCTCTTTGAACGTTGAGCACTTTGAAATCTTTTAGACTTTAGCGTTTGCTCTTTGAACGTTTAGCCCCTTGACTTCAGGTTATTTTCAGCGTTGAGCACTTTGAAATCTTTCAGTCTTTAGCGTTTGCTCTCTGAACGTTGAGCACTTTGAAATCTTTCAGTCTTTAGCGTTTGCTCTTTGAACGTTGAGCACTTTGAAATCTTTCAGTCTTTAGCGTTTGCTCTTTGAACGTTTAGCCCCATGACTTCAGGTTATTTTCAGCATTTAGCACTTTGAAATCTTTTAGACTTTAGCGTTTGCTCTCTGAACGTTGAGCACTTTGAAATCTTTCAGTCTTTAGCGTTTGCTCTCTGAACGTTGAGCACTTTGAAATCTTTCAGTCTTTAGCGTTTGCTCTTTGAACGTTGAGCACTTTGAAATCTTTTAGACTTTAGCGTTTGCTCTTTGAACGTTTAGCCCCTTGACTTCAGGTTATTTTCAGCGTTGAGCACTTTGAAATCTTTCAGTCTTTAGCGTTTGCTCTTTGAACGTTTAGCCCCATGACTTCAGGTTATTTTCAGCGTTGAGCACTTTGAAATCTTTTAGACTTTAGCGTTTGCTCTTTGAACGTTGAGCACTTTGAAATCTTTCAGTCTTTAGCGTTTGCTCTCTGAACGTTGAGCACTATGAAATCTTTTAGACTTTAGCGTTTGCTCTTTGAACGTTTAGCCCCATGACTTCAGGTTATTTTCAGCGTTTAGCACTTTGAAATCTTTCAGTCTTTAGCGTTTGCTCTTTGAACGTTTAGCCCCATGACTTCAGGTTATTTTCAGCGTTTAGCACTTTGAAATCTTTTAGACTTTAGCGTTTGCTCTCTGAACGTTGAGCACTTTGAAATCTTTCAGTCTTTAGCGTGTGCTCTCTGAACGTTTAGCCCCATGACTTCAGGTTATTTTCAGCGTTTAGCACTTTGAAATCTTTTAGACTTTAGCGTTTGCTCTCTGAACGTTGAGCACTTTGAAATCTTTCAGTCTTTAGCGTTTGCTCTCTGAACGTTGAGCACTTTGAAATCTTTCAGTCTTTAGCGTTTGCTCTCTGAACGTTGAGCACTTTGAAATCTTTTAGACTTTAGCGTTTGCTCTATGAACGTTTAGCCCCATGACTTCAGCTTATTTTCAGCGTTTAGCACTTTGAAATCTTTCAGTCTTTAGCGTTTGCTCTTTGAACGTTTAGCCCCATGACTTCAGGTTATTTTCAGCGTTTAGCACTTTGAAATCTTTTAGACTTTAGCGTTTGCTCTTTGAACGTTGAGCACTTTGAAATCTTTCAGTCTTTAGCGTTTGCTCTCTGAACGTTGAGCACTATGAAATCTTTTAGACTTTAGCGTTTGCTCTTTGAACGTTTAGCCCCATGACTTCAGGTTATTTTCAGCGTTTAGCACTTTGAAATCTTTCAGTCTTTAGCGTTTGCTCTTTGAACGTTTAGCCCCATGACTTCAGGTTATTTTCAGCGTTTAGCACTTTGAAATCTTTTAGACTTTAGCGTTTGCTCTCTGAACGTTGAGCACTTTGAAATCTTTCAGTCTTTAGCGTGTGCTCTCTGAACGTTTAGCCCCATGACTTCAGGTTATTTTCAGCGTTTAGCACTTTGAAATCTTTTAGACTTTAGCGTTTGCTCTCTGAACGTTGAGCACTTTGAAATCTTTCAGTCTTTAGCGTTTGCTCTCTGAACGTTGAGCACTTTGAAATCTTTCAGTCTTTAGCGTTTGCTCTCTGAACGTTGAGCACTTTGAAATCTTTCAGTCTTTAGCGTTTGCTCTCTGAACGTTGAGCACTTTGAAATCTTTTAGACTTTAGCGTTTGCTCTCTGAACGTTGAGCACTTTGAAATCTTTTAGACTTTAGCGTTTGCTCTTTGAATGTTTAGCCCCTTGACTTCAGGTTATTTTCAGCGTTGAGCACTTTGAAATCTTTCAGTCTTTAGCGTTTGCTCTCTGAACGTTGAGCACTTTGAAATCTTTCAGTCTTTAGCGTTTGCTCTCTGAACGTTGAGCACTTTGAAATCTTTTAGACTTTAGCGTTTGCTCTCTGAACGTTGAGCACTTTGAAATCTTTTAGACTTTAGCGTTTGCTCTTTGAATGTTTAGCCCCTTGACTTCAGGTTATTTTCAGCGTTGAGCACTTTGAAATCTTTCAGTCTTTAGCGTTTGCTCTCTGAACGTTGAGCACTTTGAAATCTTTTAGACTTTAGCGTTTGCTCTCTGAACGTTGAGCACTTTGAAATCTTTCAGTCTTTAGCGTTTGCTCTCTGAACGTTGAGCACTTTGAAATCTTTCAGTCTTTAGCGTTTGCTCTCTGAACGTTGAGCACTTTGAAATCTTTCAGTCTTTAGCGTTTGCTCTCTGAACGTTGAGCACTTTGAAATCTTTCAGTCTTTAGCGTTTGCTCTCTGAACGTTGAGCACTTTGAAATCTTTCAGTCTTTAGCGTTTGCTCTCTGAACGTTGAGCACTTTGAAATCTTTTAGACTTTAGCGTTTGCTCTCTGAACGTTGAGCACTTTGAAATCTTTTAGACTTTAGCGTTTGCTCTCTGAACGTTGAGCACTTTGAAATCTTTTAGACTTTAGCGTTTGCTCTTTGAATGTTTAGCCCCTTGACTTCAGGTTATTTTCAGCGTTGAGCACTTTGAAATCTTTCACTCTTTAGCGTTTGCTCTCTGAACGTTGAGCACTTTGAAATCTTTCAGTCTTTAGCGTGTGCTCTCTGAACGTTTAGCCCCATGACTTCAGGTTATTTTCAGCGTTGAGCACTTTGAAATCTTTTAGACTTTAGCGTTTGCTCTTTGAACGTTGAGCACTTTGAAATCTTTCAGTCTTTAGCGTTTGCTCTCTGAACGTTGAGCAGTTTGAAATCTTTTAGACTTTAGCGTTTGCTCTTTGAATGTTTAGCCCCTTGACTTCAGGTTATTTTCAGCGTTGAGCACTTTGAAATCTTTCACTCTTTAGCGTTTGCTCTCTGAACGTTGAGCACTTTGAAATCTTTCAGTCTTTAGCGTTTGCTCTCTGAACGTTGAGCACTTTGAAATCTTTCAGTCTTTAGCGTTTGCTCTTTGAACGTTTAGCCCCATGACTTCAGGTTATTTTCAGCGTTGAGCACTTTGAAATCTTTCAGTCTTTAGCGTTTGCTCTCTGAACGTTGAGCACTTTGAAATCTTTTAGACTTTAGCGTTTGCTCTCTGAACGTTGAGCACTTTGAAATCTTTTAGACTTTAGCGTTTGCTCTTTGAATGTTTAGCCCCTTGACTTCAGGTTATTTTCAGCGTTGAGCACTTTGAAATCTTTCAGTCTTTAGCGTTTGCTCTCTGAACGTTGAGCACTTTGAAATCTTTCAGTCTTTAGCGTTTGCTCTCTGAACGTTGAGCACTTTGAAATCTTTCAGTCTTTAGCGTTTGCTCTCTGAACGTTGAGCACTTTGAAATCTTTTAGACTTTAGCGTGTGCTCTCTGAACGTTTAGCCCCATGACTTCAGGTTATTTTCAGCGTTGAGCACTTTGAAATCTTTCAGTCTTTAGCGTTTGCTCTCTGAACGTTGAGCACTTTGAAATCTTTCAGTCTTTAGCGTTTGCTCTCTGAACGTGGAGCACTTTGAAATCTTTCAGTCTTTAGCGTTTGCTCTCTGAACGTTGAGCACTTTGAAATCTTTCAGTCTTTAGCGTGTGCTCTCTGAACGTTTAGCCCCATGACTTCAGGTTATTTTCAGCGTTGAGCACTTTGAAATCTTTTAGACTTTAGCGTTTGCTCTCTGAACGTTGAGCACTTTGAAATCTTTTAGACTTTAGCGTTTGCTCTTTGAATGTTTAGCCCCTTGACTTCAGGTTATTTTCAGCGTTGAGCACTTTGAAATCTTTCAGTCTTTAGCGTTTGCTCTCTGAACGTTGAGCACTTTGAAATCTTTCAGTCTTTAGCGTTTGCTCTCTGAACGTTGAGCACTTTGAAATCTTTCAGTCTTTAGCGTTTGCTCTCTGAACGTTGAGCACTTTGAAATCTTTCAGTCTTTAGCGTTTGCTCTCTGAACGTTGAGCACTTTGAAATCTTTCAGTCTTTAGCGTTTGCTCTCTGAACGTTGAGCACTTTGAAATCTTTCAGTCTTTAGCGTTTGCTCTCTGAACGTTGAGCACTTTGAAATCTTTTAGACTTTAGCGTTTGCTCTCTGAACGTTGAGCACTTTGAAATCTTTCAGTCTTTAGCGTTTGCTCTTTGAACGTTTAGCCCCATGACTTCAGGTTATTTTCAGCGTTTTGCACTTTGAAATCTTTCAGTCTTTAGCGTTTGCTCTCTGAACGTTGAGCACTTTGAAATCTTTCAGTCTTTAGCGTTTGCTCTCTGAACGTTGAGCACTTTGAAATCTTTTAGACTTTAGCGTTTGCTCTCTGAACGTTGAGCACTTTGAAATCTTTTAGACTTTAGCGTTTGCTCTTTGAACGTTTAGCCCCATGACTTCAGGTTATTTTCAGCGTTTAGCACTTTGAAATCTTTCAGTCTTTAGCGTTTGCTCTTTGAACGTTTAGCCCCATGACTTCAGGTTATTTTCAGCGTTGAGCACTTTGAAATCTTTCAGTCTTTAGCGTTTGCTCTCTGAACGTTGAGCACTTTGAAATCTTTCAGTCTTTAGCGTTTGCTCTCTGAACGTTGAGCACTTTGAAATCTTTCAGTCTTTAGCGTTTGCTCTCTGAACGTTGAGCACTTTGAAATCTTTCAGTCTTTAGCGTTTGCTCTCTGAACGTTGAGCACTTTGAAATCTTTCAGTCTTTAGCGTTTGCTCTCTGAACGTTGAGCACTTTGAAATCTTTCAGTCTTTAGCGTTTGCTCTCTGAACGTTGAGCACTTTGAAATCTTTTAGACTTTAGCGTTTGCTCTCTGAACGTTGAGCACTTTGAAATCTTTTAGACTTTAGCGTTTGCTCTTTGAACGTTTAGCCCCATGACTTCAGGTTATTTTCAGCGTTGAGCACTTTGAAATCTTTCAGTCTTTAGCGTTTGCTCTTTGAACGTTTAGCCCCATGACTTCAGGTTATTTTCAGCGTTTAGCACTTTGAAATCTTTTAGACTTTAGCGTTTGCTCTCTGAACGTTGAGCACTTTGAAATCTTTCAGTCTTTAGCGTGTGCTCTCTGAACGTTTAGCCCCATGACTTCAGGTTATTTTCAGCGTTGAGTACTTTGAAATCTTTTAGACTTTAGCGTTTGCTCTTTGAACGTTGAGCACTTTGAAATCTTTCAGTCTTTAGCGTTTGCTCTCTGAACGTTGAGCAGTTTGAAATCTTTTAGACTTTAGCGTTTGCTCTTTGAATGTTTAGCCCCTTGACTTCAGGTTATTTTCAGCGTTGAGCACTTTGAAATCTTTCACTCTTTAGCGTTTGCTCTCTGAACGTTGAGCACTTTGAAATCTTTCAGTCTTTAGCGTTTGCTCTTTGAACGTTTAGCCCCATGACTTCAGGTTATTTTCAGCGTTTTGCACTTTGAAATCTTTCAGTCTTTAGCGTTTGCTCTCTGAACGTTGAGCACTTTGAAATCTTTCAGTCTTTAGCGTTTGCTCTCTGAACGTTGAGCACTTTGAAATCTTTTAGACTTTAGCGTTTGCTCTCTGAACGTTGAGCACTTTGAAATCTTTTAGACTTTAGCGTTTGCTCTTTGAACGTTTAGCCCCATGACTTCAGGTTATTTTCAGCGTTTAGCACTTTGAAATCTTTCAGTCTTTAGCGTTTGCTCTTTGAATGTTTAGCCCCTTGACTTCAGGTTATTTTCAGCGTTGAGCACTTTGAAATCTTTCACTCTTTAGCGTTTGCTCTCTGAACGTTGAGCACTTTGAAATCTTTCAGTCTTTAGCGTTTGCTCTCTGAACGTTGAGCACTTTGAAATCTTTCAGTCTTTAGCGTTTGCTCTTTGAACGTTTAGCCCCATGACTTCAGGTTATTTTCAGCGTTTTGCACTTTGAAATCTTTCAGTCTTTAGCGTTTGCTCTCTGAACGTTGAGCACTTTGAAATCTTTCAGTCTTTAGCGTTTGCTCTCTGAACGTTGAGCACTTTGAAATCTTTTAGACTTTAGCGTTTGCTCTCTGAACGTTGAGCACTTTGAAATCTTTTAGACTTTAGCGTTTGCTCTTTGAACGTTTAGCCCCATGACTTCAGGTTATTTTCAGCGTTTAGCACTTTGAAATCTTTCAGTCTTTAGCGTTTGCTCTTTGAACGTTTAGCCCCATGACTTCAGGTTATTTTCAGCGTTGAGCACTTTGAAATCTTTCAGTCTTTAGCGTTTGCTCTCTGAACGTTGAGCACTTTGAAATCTTTCAGTCTTTAGCGTTTGCTCTCTGAACGTTGAGCACTTTGAAATCTTTCAGTCTTTAGCGTTTGCTCTCTGAACGTTGAGCACTTTGAAATCTTTCAGTCTTTAGCGTTTGCTCTCTGAACGTTGAGCACTTTGAAATCTTTCAGTCTTTAGCGTTTGCTCTCTGAACGTTGAGCACTTTGAAATCTTTCAGTCTTTAGCGTTTGCTCTCTGAACGTTGAGCACTTTGAAATCTTTTAGACTTTAGCGTTTGCTCTCTGAACGTTGAGCACTTTGAAATCTTTTAGACTTTAGCGTTTGCTCTTTGAACGTTTAGCCCCATGACTTCAGGTTATTTTCAGCGTTGAGCACTTTGAAATCTTTCAGTCTTTAGCGTTTGCTCTTTGAACGTTGAGCACTTTGAAATCTTTTAGACTTTAGCGTTTGCTCTTTGAATGTTTAGCCCCTTGACTTCAGGTTATTTTCAGCGTTGAGCACTTTGAAATCTTTCAGTCTTTAGCGTTTGCTCTTTGAACGTTTAGCCCCATGACTTCAGGTTATTTTCAGCGTTTAGCACTTTGAAATCTTTTAGACTTTAGCGTTTGCTCTCTGAACGTTGAGCACTTTGAAATCTTTTAGACTTTAGCGTTTGCTCTCTGAACGTTGAGCACTTTGAAATCTTTTAGACTTTAGCGTTTGCTCTTTGAACGTTTAGCCCCATGACTTCAGGTTATTTTCAGCGTTGAGCACTTTGAAATCTTTCAGTCTTTAGCGTTTGCTCTTTGAACGTTGAGCACTTTGAAATCTTTTAGACTTTAGCGTTTGCTCTTTGAATGTTTAGCCCCTTGACTTCAGGTTATTTTCAGCGTTGAGCACTTTGAAATCTTTCAGTCTTTAGCGTTTGCTCTTTGAACGTTTAGCCCCATGACTTCAGGTTATTTTCAGCGTTTAGCACTTTGAAATCTTTTAGACTTTAGCGTTTGCTCTCTGAACGTTGAGCACTTTGAAATCTTTCAGTCTTTAGCGTGTGCTCTCTGAACGTTTAGCCCCATGACTTCAGGTTATTTTCAGCGTTGAGCACTTTGAAATCTTTTAGACTTTAGCGTTTGCTCTTTGAACGTTGAGCACTTTGAAATCTTTCAGTCTTTAGCGTTTGCTCTCTGAACGTTGAGCAGTTTGAAATCTTTTAGACTTTAGCGTTTGCTCTTTGAATGTTTAGCCCCTTGACTTCAGGTTATTTTCAGCGTTGAGCACTTTGAAATCTTTCACTCTTTAGCGTTTGCTCTCTGAACGTTGAGCACTTTGAAATCTTTCAGTCTTTAGCGTTTGCTCTCTGAACGTTGAGCACTTTGAAATCTTTCAGTCTTTAGCGTTTGCTCTTTGAACGTTTAGCCCCATGACTTCAGGTTATTTTCAGCGTTGAGCACTTTGAAATCTTTCAGTCTTTAGCGTTTGCTCTCTGAACGTTGAGCACTTTGAAATCTTTCAGTCTTTAGCGTTTGCTCTTTGAACGTTTAGCCCCATGACTTCAGGTTATTTTCAGCGTTTAGCACTTTGAAATCTTTTAGACTTTAGCGTTTGCTCTCTGAACGTTGAGCACTTTGAAATCTTTTAGACTTTAGCGTTTGCTCTCTGAACGTTGAGCACTTTGAAATCTTTCAGTCTTTAGCGTTTGCTCTTTGAACGTTGAGCACTTTGAAATCTTTCAGGGGTTAGGGTTAGGGTTAGGGTTAGGGTTAGGGTTAGGGTTAGGGTTAGGGTTAGGGTTAGGGTTAGGGTTAGGGTTAGGGTTAGGGTTAGGGTTAGGGTTAGGGTTAGGGTTAGGGTTAGGGTTAGGGTTAGGGTTAGGGTTAGGGTTAGGGTTAGGGTTAGGGTTAGGGTTAGGGTTAGGGTTAGGGTTAGGGTTAGGGTTAGGGTTAGGGTTAGGGTTAGGGTTAGGGTTAGGGTTAGGGTTAGGGTTAGGGTTAGGGTTAGGGTTAGGGTTAGGGTTAGGGTTAGGGTTAGGGTTAGGGTTAGGGTTAGGGTTAGGGTTAGGGTTAGGGTTAGGGTTAGGGTTAGGGTTAGGGTTAGGGTTAGGGTTAGGGTTAGGGTTAGGGTTAGGGTTAGGGTTAGGGTTAGGGTTAGGGTTAGGGTTAGGGTTAGGGTTAGGGTTAGGGTTAGGGTTAGGGTTAGGGTTAGGGTTAGGGTTAGGGTTAGGGTTAGGGTTAGGGTTAGGGTTAGGGTTAGGGTTAGGGTTAGGGTTAGGGTTAGGGTTAGGGTTAGGGTTAGGGTTAGGGTTAGGGTTAGGGTTAGGGTTAGGGTTAGGGTTAGGGTTAGGGTTAGGGTTAGGGTTAGGGTTAGGGTTAGGGTTAGGGTTAGGGTTAGGGTTAGGGTTAGGGTTAGGGTTAGGGTTAGGGTTAGGGTTAGGGTTAGGGTTAGGGTTAGGGTTAGGGTTAGGGTTAGGGTTAGGGTTAGGGTTAGGGTTAGGGTTAGGGTTAGGGTTAGGGTTAGGGTTAGGGTTAGGGTTAGGGTTAGGGTTAGGGTTAGGGTTAGGGTTAGGGTTAGGGTTAGGGTTAGGGTTAGGGTTAGGGTTAGGGTTAGGGTTAGGGTTAGGGTTAGGGTTAGGGTTAGGGTTAGGGTTAGGGTTAGGGTTAGGGTTAGGGTTAGGGTTAGGGTTAGGGTTAGGGTTAGGGTTAGGGTTAGGGTTAGGGTTAGGGATAGGGTTAGGGTTAGGGTTAGGGTTAGGGTTAGGGTTAGGGTTAGGGTTAGGGTTAGGGTTAGGGTTAGGGTTAGGGTTAGGGTTAGGGTTAGGGTTAGGGTTAGGGTTAGGGTTAGGGTT
Organism: Elgaria multicarinata webbii; assembly: GCF_023053635.1. Lineage (NCBI taxonomy): Eukaryota > Metazoa > Chordata > Lepidosauria > Squamata > Anguidae > Elgaria > Elgaria multicarinata. Next base: position 20,778,054 of record NC_086189.1, read on the forward strand.
AGGGTTAGGGTTAGGGTTAGGGTTAGGGTTAGGGTTAGGGTTAGGGTTAGGGTTAGGGTTAGGGTTAGG